>NC_136063.1:1239636539-1239697256 GCF_964261635.1 Lissotriton helveticus | reverse complement strand
GTTGGTTCAAAGCAACCTGCCTCTAATTTTGGATCTCCTCGCTCTGCCAAGAACGTTTACTACAGGGAAAGGTTGTAGGCACACACTCTCTCTCTTCTTCCCCTTCTAGGTGGACCAGAACTTCGACAACAATCAACAACATATGTTTAGACTAGGGAAAGTTTGTAGGTACATGCTTTGCAGCTTGCCTTGAGCTAATTCCCTCACTGAGGTGCGTTTGCTGCCAGCAGACCCACAGCACCACATTGTACAGTTGGTTCAAGGCAACCTGCCTCTCATTTTGGATCTCCTCGCTCTGCCAAGAATGTTTACTACAGGTACAGGTTGTAGGCACACACTCTCTCTCTCTTCTTCCCCTTCTAGGTGGACCAGAACTTCGACAACGATCAACAACATATGTTTAGACTAGGGAAAGTTTGTAGGTACATGCTTTGCAGCTTGCCTTGAGCTAATGCCCTCACTGAGGTGCGTTTGCTGCCAGCAGACCCACAGCACCACTTTGTGCAGTTGGTTCAAGGCAACCGGCCTCTCATTTGGTTTCTCCTGGCTGTACCAACAATGTTTAGTACAGGGTGAGATTATAGGCACACTCTCTTTCTTTCTTCCCTCTAGGTGGACCGGGTCTTCAACAACTGTCAAGTACACATGTTTAGCCTAGGGATAGCTTGTAGGTTTATGGCAGCTTGCCTTGTGCAAATGCCCTCACTGAGGTGCTTTTGGTGGCAGGAGACCCACAGCACCACTTTGTACAGTTGGTTCAATGAAAACTCCGTCTCCTTTGGTTTCTCCTGGCTGTACCAACAATGTTTAGTAAAGGGTCAGATTATAGGCACACTCTCTCTCTTTCTTCCCTCTAGGTGGACCGGGTCTTCAACAACCATCAAGTACACGTGTTTAGCCTAGGGACAGCTTGTAGGATTATGGCAGCTTGCCTTGAGCTAATGCCCTCACTGAGGTGTGTTTGCTGCCAGCAGAGCTTCAGCACTACTTTGTACAGTTGGTTCAAGGCAAACTCGCTCCTGTTTGGTCTCTCCTGGCTGTGCCAACATTTTATTTTTTTAACATATCTTTATAGACATTTTACAAAATATATTCCAATCATATATTCATAGCACTTCTCAAGGATGTAATCAATATCTTTAACTGTTATCCCCAGTATGAGATATGACCCCAAATGCATCCCGACTGGTGGTACCACAGGGTTTCAACATATGTCCATGGGTTTCTGATTCTGCCTTTCTGACGTATATATCTAGGTACCTTAAGGTCAGTTATTTATTAACACAATGCGTAAAAAATACCGCTAAGGGATTTTTCAGGATACCAGGTAACTGAATAAGGTGTTTTGACATTTTTCAGTGCTCCCCATGTGTCTAAGATAGGAACTATTGCAGTAACCATTCAGCAAAACAAAAAAAACGTATAACAACAAACAATCCTATCAGTGGTAATTCTGGGCCGTATAGTGGGTTCCCAGTTGTTCGTCATTTAAATTGATTCCAACACTCCAGGCCCACAGGCAACAGAATCCCCAGCCACAGGAGGTCCGTCTTTCAAGCCAGAAGCTTCTTTAGTGATACTTCTTGAGGAGTAAATCTACCCGTCAGGCCTGTTTTCTCCCAGCAGGAACCCGCCGGCCACTGTGCCACCCTCTGTAATTGGGCAGACAAATAATAAAACTAAGGGGTTCCCAAGCGCCTGTCAATGGGAGAGCATTGAAGAGTCTCCATTGGCACCCTGCTTGGTTGCTGTGATGGATGAAACATCCAACCCTATTTCAAAGGTCATTCCTTCTGCACATAGTGAATTCAACCTAAGTGCCTTATTTAAAATGTCATCCTTCAGATTATATGTTATGAAGTGGACTAAGATCTTCCTATGCCCGATTTTATTTGGAATCAGAAGGGGTCCCTGTGCAACCTCTGAATGTCCAGCATAAGTGCTTGCTCTGAAGTTTCAATTTGAGTGGCTTGCTTAATCAGTTTGACCACACATTCTTTAAGATTGTTTCCTTCTACCCCTTCCGGGATCTTGAGCAGACGTATGTTATTTCTCCTTTGGGAGTTATCAAGTGATTCCAACTTGTCCTGAAAGCCTATTTCCCTTTCTTTTATCCTGCTTATATCCTTTGTAGTTTCTTCTGATTTTGAGACTAGCTCTTCTACAGTGGATTCCAATGCTGTTGTTCTAGCAGCGCAGGAGTCTAATTTATCCTCCAACTTTTCACATAACTGCTTTATTTCAGCTTGGTTCCTCTCTGACACTGCAAACCTGTTACTAACTTCCATTGTTAATTTTTGCAACATGTCTGATACTGACTGAGAAATATTCTGGGTTGCAGGAACTGCAGTGTTTTCGGTGTCCATCCTTTGACCTCCCACTCACTCAATGTTAGTCTCACATAAATGATTGTCTCCAAAGGAGCCCGTCTCCCCCTGATTCGTTGGGATTTGTTTAATTGTTGTGTCACCTCTATCTCTATCTTTATCCTCTGCTTTCCTTGTTTTGACCTCACCTTCAAGTAACTGGAACCTATTTGGACTTTGTATTCCTTCTGGGTAATCAGGGTATTCAGATAGCTTTGGGGTACCACTTAAGGTATTTTCTGCTATTGATTTTATTATTAACTTACTCTGAGCAACCTTGAAATAACTCCTCAGCGATGGAGTAAGTTTCACTTTCTGCGGATTCTGAGAGGGATTTTTTATTTTCTTGGATATTTTCTTTTTAGGAGTAATCCATTCTCCTGATATTGCTTTAGATTTGGATGGTAATAGCGGTGGTAGTGGTTTTATAAATTTTCAGCATATATACTTTTCTTGTTTTGTGGTAATACCCAGGCTGTCTTGGTGACTTAATACTGATTGGTGAATAGAATTAGACTGGTTTGAAGTTGTACTCCTCAGGGTGCATCTGCTTTGTTTCCCTGTCCATGTGCTTGTACTTTTGTTAATGCCACTGCTGCCTCTTATCAACACCACTTTGAGATTTTCCTCCACTTCCTTAAAGCTAGTTATCAAATTACCCTCTCCCACCTCCTCCACATTGCCCCCCGTATTGGGCTTACTCCTTCAATCCTGCCAATCTGCTCACTATAGATGAGTTTCCCTGCTGCCTCCATCTTCCAGTGGTTTCCTTGCGAGCCCAATGAGACTTGCAGCAAGTTTGTGCTGCCTCTACCGTCTTGGATGGGAAAGCGTGCCATGGCTCTACGCCCTCGATCAACTTCTCGAGCTGCTTGGGCCAGAAAGGCTCATAGACCACTCGCCCGAGACTGTTCTCCAATGGATGCCGCCACCGCCGCCACTGCGAACCCAGCCCAGCTGGCCGCAGAAAGGAAGATCCAAAGCATCAACTTAGGACCGAAACACTGCACTGTCTCCCTTAAGTTTCCTCCTTTTGTTTTTCCTTTTAGTGCATCAATTGTAAAGCTCATTCCACCACAGAAGGTAACTTCATACATCGCTAGTTTCTTTGACATTATAGAGCATAAATCCTCATTAGCCTACATCTCTGTCTCAACATTCTTCGCTCCTGACTCCCGGAGCCGGCTACTCGCTGGCATGTTCTCCGCTTTACCATTTGGGTTAAGGTTGCCTTAACAAGACTAGTGATGAACTTCATTAAATATTATGGCATATTGCAGATAAGATATAATCTCTTAAACAACCGTGCAAGCTTGCTATGGAGGCAGAAGGATATCTAATTCTCTGGGGAAATTTGAATTTTATTCAGGATCTAAAATTACTTCAGATAGGAAGAAGAGGAACCTAAAACCTAAGCAAGTGGGGATACTTGCAAGCCTCAAAGAAGATGTTGCATTAATTGATCACTGGCGCCTAGATCATCGCTTTTTTCTTGGACTCAGTTGACGGAATTAAGATGCTTTTACTTAAACTATCCAAAGTATGAAATGGATTTCCCAGAGCATTCTAGCTCTTGGATCATTCATTCCCACTGTTGTTGCTATTCTTTGAAAAATAATTTCATGTGTTCAATTTGTGAAGACTTTTTTGTTTCAATGTCTTTTTGCTTTATTTGTAGTCAATTTTTATTATCTTTACTCAAAATGTTTATTTCTAAATAGTCACTGTTAGACCTGGCATCCTTGGCGTGGTTCCCCCTGACCTTTTGCCTTCTGACTTCCTGCTTCTCCTGATTTTGTTTTTGCTGGTCTTAGGAATCTGTGCACTTTACCACTGCAATTACAGTGCTAAAGTGCATATGCTCGCTACTTAAAATATGGTAATATTGGCTTATCAACTGTCACATGGCCCATAGGAACATTGTTGTTTTTCACTAACTTAGCATGAACTTGTTACAGCTTGCATGCTGCTTTGCACACATTACTACACCTCTTAATTTTTGTGCAATTTTTTCAGAGACTGCTTTCTCATGAGAACTCATTGCTGTGTTTGCTCTCTGCATGTACCTGGGACTTTGACTGAGCATTATGTGAAAGGGCGAACATCAATGCCCCTTGCTATTTTTTTCTGGCCAGTCCTTAGCCCTTAGACAAAATATACTGATGTAGCTGAGTACTTGCGTTTTTAGTACGGTGCACAAATGGGTAACACACACTTGGAGAGGGATCTTTCCAGGGAGACGAGTGCCCATGATATAGATCTACCATCTATAGGCTAAGGTATGGGGTCTGCTGACAAAGCCCAAAGATCTTCTTTTATATAATAATACTTATCCTTAGCAAGAGTAGAGAGGTTAGACACTATAGTCCTTTCGTCATTGTCTTTTTATGATGACATCTCATTCATGATTAATGGACTGACTGCTATGCTGACAATATTTGAACTATGCATTTTCTGCTTGTTGTGGCACCTATACTGCATGTTAGGGCACGTTAGTTAAAATAAATATTTTAAACTGTTTCGTGTCTCCGTCAGATCTTATCGTGGACGAGTAGAAGAGAGTGAGTGAAAAGGTATGTCTTGTTACCGCAATTCCTGAGAAAACTTGGATTGTTGTGTACTGGGGTGTCTAATCATTTGTTTCTCTGGGAGTGAGTAGGAGAGCAAGTGAGACACTATAGCTAGTCGGTCCTGGGATTGTGGGTACTAAGGTGGTGGGAAGACTCAATCCCTATACACCAAGGTCCCATTTCCTGCGCATAGTTCTGTATTCGTGCAGATTTCCTGCAACATGGAGCTACCAACAATTGGTCTGCTACCTATTCACAAGACCCCTGAGTAGTGCTTGTGCTTGTCCACAATTTCCTCTCACCGGTTTCCGGAGACGTCCGTGGTGGGGGGGCAAAGCCTCCTATATTTATGTTTTATACGTTTTTCAAGCTTGAATTTTTAAAGGTTCTTCTTTCTTTATTGACCCACTATGGCAGCCACTATTGCGGAGCCTAACTGCGCTGTGCTCACAGCCCATTTGACTCAAAATGGAGTATCTAATGCAGGGGCTGATATTATCTTTGTCATCGATGCGGGTGCAGCTTACCGCTTTGATGTTTTCGATTCTTGTGTTACATTTCTGTCAGTTGATGGGAATGATAATGTATTTCATGAATATACTGCGGCTGTGGTTCGCCGAATTATCGCTCTTATCGATTACTTGAAGTTCCGTTGACAGCTTGAGGGCATACCATATGGTTTAAAGGCACCCTTCCTCACCCTGTTTCTGTGGTCCGTTTAGGCCCCTTATCAGTTGATGGGGCCACATGGCCCGTTTTGGCTGGTTTTATACTATATCCAAATTATCTTAATGTTTATGTTGCAGAGCTATGCCAATTACATACAACGTTGATTCATATACATAGAGCTGTAATTTAGTTCATGTCTGTAAACATTTAAGTGGCTCTGGTTGGAGCCACTGCTCAACCACCGGGACACATTGGTAGTCTTGTCATAAGTCTATACATGAATAATTCAGTGATGGGCAAGTGTCCTCAGAATAGGGATGATTTCCCTTACTGGCTTGCAGAAAAACGTGAGCAACCTGAAGCTGCTTTTCCCCATATTACACCTGTTGAGAAACACAGGATCCTTACAATGAGTTTACCAAGTGGTATTGTTCCCGCTTTAGCTGACTGCACCACCTGGGGAATGGTGTTTGCTGCAGTGTATACACTGTGCTTTTGCACCCCCTCCATGAGCATTCTGCCAAGCGTTCTAAAGAAGGTTCAAGATGAACACGGAGCTGGTCCAGCCCTGAAATTGGGGATTGGTTTAGTGGGCATGTACCTTATTGTCTCCGATATGATTCTGACCAATGTCAAAGGTGAACAGTAATCTTGCTAGTACGTCAACGCCTTTTGGCGGTGGTGGACGTGGATTGGCAGCGGTAGTTAGTGATCATTATTACAAATGCATATACATCACTGGGTCGCAATAGTTTGGGAGTAAGACCTTACACTCAGGTACAAAGTAAACCCCTCCAAAAAAAGGAGGGTCATCCAGTCTTTTCTAAAAAGGCATGGAATAAATATCAGCAGCAGCAACAACAGAAGCCTAGGTCTTGTGCTGGTTCACCCAAAACCGGAACCTTCTGACCATAGATATGATTTGCGTGACTGCTCTAAAATCAAAATGTTATGTTATGTTATTTCAACTTCTATAGCGCACTGCTGCCCCAGCAAAGAGGCGTCCCGGCGCTTTATTTGGAAGAAGGAACACAACCAAGAAAAAGGTCAGAAAGAATGAATTAATAGTGAAACAGTCATTGGGATCCAGGAGGAAAAAGGAAAGTTTTAATGGCCTTCCTAAATGCAAGCAGCTCGTCCAGAGCACGAATGTGGGCTGGGAGTGAGTTCCAGAGCTTTGCCGCCAAGACGCGGAAAGAACGTCCTCCCGCCCTACAGTGTTTAAATCGTGGGACTATGGACAGATTTTGCCCCAGTGACCTCAGGTGCCGGGAGGGATCATAAAGGGTAAGGAGATGCTCAAGAATCTTGGGGAGGAAAATTTTAGAATTTTAAAGGAAAGACCTAGGGCCAGATGTAGGAGGCCATTTACCGACCGGTAACGGCTGATTTCGGCCGTTACCGGCCGGTAAAGGGGTATTTGTGATGTAGGTGGCCAATTTTACCGATTCAGTAAATTTACTGAATCGGTAAAATACCGAATCTGTATTTTTACCGATTCGGTAACTTCCAGATGTAGGTAGCACTGTTGACAGTACTACAGGCCTTCAGAATTCGGTATTTTACCACACAATCCTATTGTGTGGTAAAATACCAAATTCAGGTGTGCATGCAGATCTGTGCATGCACACCTATGCCATGTGACAGACAGACATGCCCTTAGGGCATGTCTTTGTGCCACATGGCGCACATGCCTGTTTTTGGGGTGCTAGAGGGTGTCAAAGTGACACCCCTGCACCCTTGCTGAAATCGGTATTTACCGAATCGGTAAATACCGATTCGGTAATGCCCATTGATTCCTTTGAGCTTCAATGCCCATAGGAATCAATGGGCATTACCGAATCGGTATTTACAGAATCGGTAAATACCGAATCTGAACGATTCGGTATTTACCGATTTTGTGTTACCTACATCACCCCCCCCTCCATTTTACCACTTCTTAAATACCGAATCAGTAAAATTCAGTATTTAAGAAGTGGTAAAATGAAATTACCTACATCTAGCCCATAATGTCTTAAATTCAATCCTTTGTGTCATAGGTAGCCAATGGAGTTTCCGAATGGTATCCTTGGCTGAACAGAACCTAGGTAGACCTACCAGGGCTCTGGCTGCAGCGTTCTGTATGCGCTGCATCCAGATGACTTCCGCCAAGAGGTTTCAGGTCACTGATCATCATTCTCCTCATTCCTTACAGGAATCATCGGATCAACAGTTCGATGGGGGAGAGCGTCAGGATCGCAGACAAAGCGAGTCCACGCAGACATGAAGTGACTCACAGTGCTAGTTAGATGTAAAAACCAAAACAGGAGGGACCACCTCAGTATCGTGCCCCATTTCAAAAGTTGTGGCACTGACTGCAAAGTATGCCTCAGATGGTGAGAATCCTGCTCCTCAATTGGAGATGGGCAGTAACACTCCTCGTCAGCGTGACGGAAGTTACCATAGGAAAGGGGAGGCACTCTACCAGTGTCTGGCGGCAAAAGCAACTGGCACATTCAGTACAGTGGAAACAGCTTACACACGAGTTGCACCACTTGATAGGCTTTATGAAATAGGCCTCCAGATTGAAGGTGATATTAAACGCACAATAAAAGCAGACTTATTGGACAACCTTACTTCTTCCTATGATATTTTCTTGGTGGAGGTTAATTGGCCTCCCACATTTCTTCTAGCTTCTTCTAGAGGGGAGGATGTTATTCTCCCAAGTTTCTTGAGTTATGTCTTGGAGAAGGCTAAACAAGCATACACAGCAGAGTGGGCGCTAGCACTTACCCTGGCTGTTTATCGTAATAAGGTGGGTTGTGATATGGAGTCCCCGGCATATGAGATTCCTTTATGATCAATGCCACAACCACAATATCCAATTAAATGAGAAGCCAAAGCTCCATCAGTGAAATCTTGACCCAATTGGAATATCAGGGTGTAATTGTTAACCCTGCGTTTCATCCATGATGAATCCTCCTTTTGCAATATCGAAACCGAACAGTTCATATCGTATAGTTTTGGATTACCGTCATTTGAACAGTCATGTTCGTACCTTTGCAGTACAAAACACCCACAGCTCTGCGTTAGTCGATACCAATGTTCAGATAAAGTATAAAACAACTCTTGATATCTCCAATGGATTTTACAATCACAATTTGGCTCCTGAAAGCTGTGACTGGACCGCATTCAGTGCCCTTAGTAATCACAAAAGGTATACTCATTTCCTATGGGGTATAAGAATAGTCCCAGCACTTTTGTAGTGGCACGCACAGTGTCTCTTTTGCATGACATTGACCCTGATGCTCTCTCTTACTTCATTTACATTTATTTGATGGATGATGAATTGCTACCTCATCTTGTACGTGTGGATCGCATCATAATGTCTTTTGCTGACTTGGGATACAAATTCAACGTTGCCAAGTTGCATATTGTCTGTTTGGCAGTTCTTTTTCTGGGCTACGAACTCACCAATGAAGGTAGGGGTTTAGCCCCCTCTTTCTGGAGAAATATGCTCAATTGCAACCTCATTCTACTCTTACAAAGTTATAATCTTTACTGGGTTTTCTGAATTTTGGTAGGGAATACACATCTGATTATGCCCAGCATATCAAATTACTTTACACTTGGATACATCCTTCTTTCTCTGCTTCCTGTTGGCTTCCAGAACATTCTATGATTCGTCGGTCTTGGCAGTCTGATATGCTCGCAACAAACTTCTCGTTAACACATGACAATTCTACAAATGTGGTCATGAGGATTGTACCAGGCTTGTTAGGTCACACTTACTTGACATTTAATGAGGGGGGACACAGTCCTTATTGCAAATACATTTCATTTATATACTGCAGCCGAGATGCATTTTTCAATTACAGAAATGTTTTGACGGCTGTCCAGATGGTAATTATAAAAGAAAGTGCTCTGACACAGGGTAAACACATTTTCATGGTCTCTCGGGTACCTGCTTTAGAGGTACTTGCGAAAGCTAGTGTCCCAAACTCTAAAGCCTTACATCCACGTTGGATATAATGGGCTAGTTCTTTGATGTCGGCTGATGTTAATTTTATCTTTGACCCTTCTTTACAGACACAGGATTTTTTACAATAAGGACATGTTCACCCACCTCCTCTGTCATTACTTCCTCTTGATCAGTGCCAATGCATAATTTACACTGATGAATCTGTGCAGCCCTCGGTTGGTCCTAATCATGCTTATTCGGTGGCATGCTCAATAGTGGCAGGAAAAATTGGAGATGGGTATTTTAAAGCCTCTTGGGTGCACACACAGTCCCTTGGTGACTGCATGGCTCAAATGGCGGAGCTACGTGCTTTAGTTTTAGTCTTGAATTTGCTGATCCAGAAATTCCTACACTTACAGTGTGCGATTCCTTTATGGTGTACAATCCTTCAATGACAACTCATTCTTTTGGAAACATAATGATTTCTGTGATTCTAAAGGTAGCGCAATTAGACATAAAACAGTTTAGGTTCGGGTGGCCGCTCTTAAGAAACATTTGCCACTCACACATGTTATCCATACTTTTTGCCATCAACAGGTGGGAGCACATGCTGCTGGTAATTCACTGGCTGATGAGGCACCCAAAATTTGCAGTAGCCTCCTGTTCTATAGCAGCAATCACTAGGCCGATGACTAAAAATGATGATGACATCTTAATGGCTATTGCTGCCCAACATTTTCCTTCACATTATACTTGCCACTTGTCAACAGATTAAACTTCATTTGCTACTAATCCGTCCATTGGGGATTGGCTGATTACCAATGAGGACCGCAGACTTTGTTAATTCATCGCCGTGCATGAAAGCGTTGCTTCTGTACATGCTGTTGTGTATGTGACAATTTCTTTTTTACAGCAGCATTTTTGGTGGTGTGGTTTATATCAACAGGCACGTAAATATGTTCTTTCTTGTGACATTTGTCAACAAATTAAGCGTTCAACTGTTGCACGACCACTGCATGCTCAGCTTTACATCTCTAATCAGTTGTTTGGCTGTATTTATCTTGATCACTGTGGTCTGTTGACTTCTGACACTGCTTTTAAACACATCTTAGTTGCAATGGATTTGTGCACTAGATTCCTTTGGGTTTGGCCATAATGTTGTGCTGACACTCGAACTGTCATTAACGATTTGCGTGTCTTTGTTGGGACGTTTTTTTGTGGCACCTTCTATTCTGACCAAGGTCCTGCATTTGCCTCCAATGCTTACCAGGATGCGATATGTCTCTGGGGTCCTGGTGCAATATTCCTCTCTATACCGGCCAAAGAACAATTCAGTTGTGGAGCAGATGAACCGTGACTTAGGGCAATCTTTGACAGCTAGAGTCTTGGGTACTGGTAGGGTTAGGCTGACTCATTTGTATGGGGTCCATCGTGCCCTGAATAATCTCCCTTGAAGATCACTGGGTAGGCGTAACCAATATGAAATGCTTTTGCATTAAAATGTTTGTGCCAGTCCTTGATGATCCAGACGTTGTGGCGATAGCGACAACCTTTGATTTAAATAATCATTCTGCAATGTTACAGAACCCACAAAAATCTTGTGATTCACAAGCAGGAGCCCAGTTGTCTTCTTCTGCAGATCCAGCGGTGCTGATTCCTGTTTCTGGCTAGCTTCCAACAGTTGGAGATGTGGTCTGTGAAAAGGTGGAGAACAAAAAAGAATTTGGTCCATCCCACCATGCACCGGTCAGAGTCATTGGCTTGAAAGGCACCCGTACTGTGATCTTGTCTCCTTTACCTGGTCGTAAGGAGAATCATTACATTTCAATCGAACATGTCAACTTGCACCATATAGCCGATACTGAATACTTGCCTCAAAGTAGTCAACGTCGAGAACCTTCGCTGAACCCAATGGTTTCTGTATCTTCGACAACTGCCCAGCAATTGCAAGGGGAGATGGAAACCCCAATTGAATTATTGCCAGTTTTTCCTTCTACATCCACTCCTGCGGATATTGAGAATTATTCTCCTCCAGTTAAAGTCATTATTGACATTCCTGAGAGTACTATAACTGAAACATCTGATGCAGCACATCCACCGTTGTTTCAAGTGTGGTCAAGTGGTTATTATATGGCTCGTAATAGCTTCTCCTCTGGCATGGCTTCCTCATCATCTTCTGTGCAGGAGGTCCCCACCTGTACCAGTGTCTTCATCTCCTGGATCAAAAAATACTTATTTGGTCCCACCCTGGACATATATCTGATTGGTGCTTACGATGATATTCCTCTTCATGTGGATCATATTTGTAACTGAGTTTTTTCTACTCATTATTGGCCATTATTTACCTGAATGCTCTTCTGTGAAGCTTGTTGATGGAGTTCTGGCTCCTCACACATCGTCCCACATCATAAAATGAGACCAAGCCCTTGTCAATATATCTGCATTCCCTGTTGTTGATGGTATCATCTGAGATAAAGTTGCTTTCAATATCCATGGCCTGACGGAAATTTTGAACATTCCATATGTCTTCCACGTTTCCTTGGGAGATGTGCTCTTGCCCGACATCCATTCTGATGACTGGGATGTTCATGCCGTTCATTCGTTATTCTCCGATTTAAAATATTATGCAGATGACTCTGAAGATTTATATTAAAATTCAGCGAATTACGCTGATTAATTTGGTTAGTAGCATTATGGCCATCATTTCTCGCACAAAATAAAAACACAGAGACCCTTTTTTAATTATACTCAATAGGAGCATCGCCCAACACCATTACTGGGTAGTTCAAAGAACTAACAAAGTAAGTTTGTATATTTTTCTGGTTACAATCTATCAGACCCACTGTGCTAGTTTTATAAATTAAAGATGTCATAACAATCGAAATTTATGTTAACCCAAACTAAACTAGTTTACTCTATGTCCTTAAGGAAGGATTTTTCTGTGAAGGGTTATGAGCATTGGAAGGACGCAATTAAATTGAAGGACATTTGGGGTACCAAAGATTGGCAAGAGCAGGGCACAGAAGCTTTGCATCCCGCGTGTTTGATACCATCCCAAATCTTATTTTTAAAGGATACAGTCCAGCATACAACTTGTTTTGGGTTAGCAACTTCCAAGAATCTAAACATTTCCTCCATTCCATTATTGCCTCCATATAATACATGGGAAACACACACTAACTACACAATCAAAGACTTAGCAGTCTTACTTCAAAATGGCACACTTAACAAGTCCGATATTTACTCCTTAAGCTGGGTATTGTGGCCGACAACTTCAAATGCATGTCAATTACATTTCTTAAATACTTCACAGTGTTTTACACAAGGTAGACCTAATCCACGTTTCCCACATTTGCATACAGTTAACGCATATTCCGTGGATAAATTATGTCGGCAATGGTTGGAACACTCCACACTGTCAAATGTAAAACAACACCTTTCTCATTTATCAGGTGACATTGTTTTAAATGATTTTCTTTTAGGTTCGAAGGCCCCTCGAGCAGAACGTTTTATTGATTCCGCATATAATGCCATTTGTAAACTGTCTCAAACGGAAGCTGCTTTGTGCCTCCGTCAAATTGACCTGGCTAATTTGGAAAAAGTTCTGGCAGTGGTTGATAACAGCATTAAAACACTGTTGCCCCGTATATATATTTTAGATAATATTGTTTCTTTTGTCATTGACATTGCTCAACATGAGGTGTCTGTTTTGTAACATGATCAAAATCAGTTAAGTTCTGTGATGCAGTTTGCTTGGACACTCGAAACACTAAAAAATGAAAAAGTGCCATGGGATTACTGGAATGCTTCTGAACTGTTCTTACCATTTAATTTGACTGATAAACGAAAATAAATGCCCATGAAAGATCCAACATACACATTGTTACATATTGAACAATTAGAACAGTTGCTGTTTTCATTAGCCGATACTGATTTAGATGTGTGGTTCATACATGGGATTATTTTAGTGCCTATCTCACTTTTTCAGTTCACAGCATGCATGAAACATTACCCGATTGGTACATATGAGCCCATTTATTCACAAATTGTGATCTTTACCTTTCCCTTAAAGATGTCAACGTGTGGAAAAGGAGGTTTTCCTCACAGGGGAGGATTGTGATTCCACAGTAGGACATTCCCTAGTCTGTAAACAGGTTAAGCGACACTGCCTGTAGCGTTTCGGCCTCTAATCTAGCTTGTTTTTCTAAACGTACCCCTGTCCCAGCTAATATTCCCGTATTAACTTTTCTTTCTAACGGTAGTTATCTTATTTTGAATAACCACGTTCGCTGCGGCTTGAGAGCCGGCATCTCATATATAGTAACAGATTCTCAAAGAGTTAAAATGTTGTAGCATTTCCTATTTCCACCCTGCATGGAATTGTAGATAGTTCTCTTTGGCCTTCCATTCCGACTTTGAAAACAGATTTCAGTAAACTAAGCAGCCTCAAAGAACTATTGTTTTAACAAGAAGTCGCTCTCATCGGCTCGGGAGACCCTTGAACTGCAGGTGGTGAGAACCGCAAGCTAGATAAACTCACAGCTAAACACAAATCTCACACTTCAATTTGGGGAATTCATATACCAAATATGTATTGCGTCTAATAAAGAAGGCCTTGCTCACTTTCCTAAACTTGTAGGATCCAGCCTTGTTTCTTCTGTTCAGTCTGTTTTTGGAGTAATTCCGGCTTTTATTCATTCTATATTTTCCAGCGCCTACGGAGCATTTCCCCTGGTGCTCCTGTTGTTATGCGGCGTGCTGGCTCTCCTATTATTAATTCTCAATGGATGCTTGATCTGTGGAGCTGCCAAACCCGGTCCAGTTGCAACTCTACCATGATCGTATGTGTCAGCTCTTTGGTTCTACGCCAGCGGAATATTTTGCCATCGATTACTGCCTGACTTTCTGCTATGCCTACTTCACCTGCATGTAACCTGTGTTTCACTGCCTGTGGTGCCCTTTTCAATGGGCCATAGATGTCTGCTTATCCAATACCAAACATGCTGCCCTGCATTATGATCTGCTAATGGGTCCACTGAAGGCCCATGATCGGGTATGTGCATGGGGTATGCGTTTGGTGTGCGATCCTTTACTGGGGTCAACGACAGACTTGAGTACCTGTGCTCTCCTGAAGCACCTCATTGACCGCAGTTTCATCAAGGTTAACACAGGTTACCCTGAGATAGTCCTAATGGCCTCTGGATATGAGGAGCATTTGTGTTCGGTCAACCTACTAAACTGGATGGCATGCATTTTCTGGATGGAAGGAATGGACAACATCCTGGAATTCATGGCATTCCGCTTTCCTAGGAGCATTTTTAAAGTTGATGACTAACTATGAATGGTTCACAACTTTTTGGCCTCCCAAATGACACAAATTGGCCTGTAACAAAGATGCTTTGCCTCTGCTTACCTTTGATTTTTGTTTCTTGCAAATTGTTAACGCCCTGGCCAAGGGGAGGGTGTCACGTGGCCCATTGGGACATTGGTGTTTTTCACTAACGTACCATGAGCTCTCTGCAGATTGCCTGTTGACTTGCACATGTTACTACGCCTCTTCATTTTTACAATGCACTCAAAGATTGCTTTCCCATGAGAACTCATCACTGTGTTCACTATCTGCATGTTCCTGTGATTTTGACTGAACATTATGTGCAAGGTTGAACAACAATGTCCCTTGTTATTTTGTTCTGGCCAGTCCTTATCCCTTAGACAATACATACTGATGCAGCTGTTGTTTGGACAGTGTACTTGGGTATTTAGTAGGGATCACAAATAGGAAACACACATTTGGAGTGGGATCTTTCCAGGGAGACGAGCGCCCATGACGTAGATCTACCATCTATAGGCTAAGGTATGAAGTCTGCTGACAAAGCCCAGAGATCTTCTATTATATAATACTACTTCTTCTTAGCATTGGGAGGGAGATTAAGCACTATAGTCCTTTCTCCACTGTCTTTTCATGAGGACATTTCTCTTCATGATTTATGGACTGACTGCTATGCTGACAATATTTGTACTATACATTTTCCTGCTGGTTGTGGCAGATATACTGCATGTTATGGCACTTTATTTCAATAAATATTTTAAACTGTTTCATGTCTCTGCCAGATCCTATTGTGGAAGATGTACAAGCGAGTGTGTGAAAAGGTGTGTCTTGTTACATTGATTCCTGAGAGAACTGGGAGTGTTGTGTTCTGGGGTGTCTAATAATTTGTTTCTCTGGGAGAGAGTAGGAGAGCAAGTGAGAATCTATAGCTATTCGGTCCTGGGTTTGTGGGTCCAAAGATGGTGGGAAGATTCAGCACCACACACCAAGGTCACATTTCTGGCACATAGTTCTGTATTTGTGCAGAATTCCTGCAACACCACAATGGGCATATTACATTTCCTACTAAGTCCCTAGAAAACCGGACTGTATGTGCCCAGCACTTAGTGTGCCACCCACTTAAGTAGCCCTTTAAACGTGTCTCAGGCCTGGCACTGTAGAGCCTGTGCATGCAGTTTTAAACTGCCATGTCGACTGGCAAATTACCCTAATTGCCAGGACCAACCTGTCCTTTTCATTACATCAAGGTGCTCTCATCAGTAGGCTCTGGACAGCCCATGGGCAGGGAGCAGTGTAATTAAAAAGTAGGACATGCACTTGTTTTACATGTCCTGGTATTGAAAGAATCTTAAATTTATTTTTTCACTATCTATCTCTCCCATAGGATACCATTGGAATTGCTTTATTAGATTTGATAAATGTAATTTCCAACTTGAATGAGATGGAATTCCCAAATTTGGTATCCCTGAAATCACAATTTAAAAACACAACTGATGGTGAAGTCAGTTTTAAATTGCAATTCTGAAAATGTCACTTTTAGAAAGTTACATAATACAAAAGATTATCTAGCTGACAATTGTCATGCAGCTTCCCATTAGCAACCCGAGACCAAACTTCTGAATGTGTTGATCTACATAATTTAATATGTTTTTTCTTCACACAATTTGTGTAAATTGTTCAAGTAGCTGGTTATAGGACAGATCAAGATTAAAACTCTTGCTTACATCAAAACATAAAATGAAATAACACAAACCTTGAACATAATTAACAGAATAATGTCATATGACAAAGAATACACAAATAGCAAGACAGTTTTCAAATATTAGACCAGTCATCTTTTGCAAAGCAACCCTACTCTGGGGTGGGTGATGTCTAAAGGAACCAAAAATAAGGAGGATTTTTTAGTATTGTGCTTCCTTTTCCGATATATCATGATCACTCAATGGTTAAAACAAAAAGAATACCTACTGAGGTCATCTTTTCTTTTTAAACAAGTGTCAAATCACTTGTGTTGCTGACCGTCAGGTCTGAAAACACAAACAATTTATTTAGCCAACGATTTGGGTTTTAAATAAGTATTACATGAGGTGTTAAGATGCACATTCATAGAATTCATTATTCTTGGTTTAAAGAAGTCTTAAGGGTGTGCCTCAGGTTTACAATACATGCCCTTGTGAGGGACTTCCTGGTTGAAATACGGCGTTCATTTGAAATTCTGTGTAACAGATACACGATTGTTACATTTGTATCCACTCTGTGTTACAGCGTTCAACAACACTTAGCGGTTGCGCTCACTTACTTTGAAGTACGGAGCACATCACTGCTACAACTCTTCGCTGGCTGCATGTGGCTCCATCGAGTCAGAAGTTAGCCGAATCTGTCTTCTCATATACATCCGGTCTCAGAGGCGCGTCCTCTGTCCAACATCTTGCGATGGAGCCTGGTTCTTATTGTTCTTGATTCTTAACATTGATGAAATCTTTCGTAGTATAGAATTCTCTGTAACAGATGCATGATCGTTACATTTGTATACTCTCTGTGTTACGGCGTTGAACAACACTTAGCGTGTGGCTACAGGGAGTCAGAAGGTAGCATAATCTGTCTTCTAATACACATCCAGTTTCAGAGGGGTGCCCTCTGTCCAACATCTCGCAATGGAACCTGGGTTCTCGTAGTTCCTGATTATTGAAATTGATGCAATCTTTCATGTGGTGAATTTCTAGAGGCATTCATACTATCCTCACCAATCCAGCCTGAAATATTTTACTCCAAATTGTTTGTTCTGAGGATTATTGTTACTACCAATTAAGGTGCTTGTTTTTTTGCTGACCTTTTTCTGAAAAAGTATTCTGCCTTTGTGGCTTTCTGTTGGTCGAACCTTCACCAGGATTTGAGTCACCCGTGGGGTTTAATGAAGAGGTATCAGAGAATGGGAAAAATTTATTTTTTGACCTTGCTTGAAAGTCTGATAGAGCTCTTCGTGCTTCAATTTTATTACAATAATCCTCCTTAAGATAGGGGTACACTGACTCAATATAAAATGTTTTTTATCCTTCTCGAATTTAGTCAATTCAAAATTGATGGTGTTATCTTTAAATGTGACTATCTCTTTTTGAATTTTTTCAAGTAAGGCATTAGTTGCGGCCACGGTGTGGTTGTCCTTGATTGCTTGGATTTGTTGTTCCATTTCAGCGGCTTGTTGCTTGCAAATGCTCTGGGCTGTATTGATGGTGTGGACCATCAGGTCAAAACTACATTTAGTACTAATAAAACTGAAATCTTTTTTGTACTCAGGGTCTTCTGTAAATATTGCCGGGATATTTTTCACTTGTAGACCCCAGGGAATGGTTCCTGCCTTAAGATGTTCAAGAAGGAGGAACCAGTGCAGTTTCTTTGCAAATGGGCTTCTTACATAATCTGTTTAGCTTTAGAGAATAATTTGGTTGTTGTGCTATAGTACACAAAGTGATTGCAGAAAAGGGTGAAGGGGCATTAATTAGATTTTGGATATACTTCTCTGTAAAAGACAGTTTATCTGTCTCTGACATCATATGAAGGAACAAGGTCTCTCTGACCCAGACCTTCAAGTTAGTCAATTATTAGAATTAATGAATGTTTATGTGACAACCCTCGCGGGAAAACCAGCTCTTAAACCAGTGTTACACAAAGGGATTGGTCCTAAGACATACAGTTAGATTGGGCCAGTAATAAACATAATACAAAAGGTTATCTAGCTCACAATTTTTATGCTGCTTCCCATTAGCAACCTGAGATCAAACTTCTTAATGTGTTGATCTATATCATTTATTATGTTTTTTCATGACACAATTTTTGTAAATTGTTCAAGTAGTTGATTATAGGACAGATCAAGATTACACCTCTTGCTTACATCAAAACTTAAAACAAAATAACACAAAACTTGTTATTTTTATTGGTATTGTTAATTGTAATTTATAGAGAGCTTAATACCAGCAGGTTTCCAAGCGCTAAGAGAAGATTAGCTATAGCCCCAGAAGTGAATGTAGTCTCTAGGTGGTGGATGCTATGCCCAAGCTTCTGTGAAGAGTAACGTCTTCAGTTTCTTCTTGAATGGGAGAAGGGCTCTTTCGGAGCGGAGATGGCCTGGCAGCCTATTCCAGAGTGGCGGGATGAGGACCGAGATGGCTCGTCCACCTTTAGTGGTGTAATAAACCGTGGGCATCTTAGAAGGCCCTCTGTGGCAGACCTTAGGGTGTGGCCTGGGACGTAGTTCACCAGGCATTCTTTAATGTATTTGGGTGCCTGACCACACCGGGCCTTGTGGGTGATGCAGAGGCCTTTGAATCTAGACCTCTGTTTAGTGGGAAGCCAGTGTAGTTTTTGAAGTAGGTATGAGGCCCGGGTGCATCTGGGAAGCTTAAAGATCAGCCTCGCTGCATCATTCATCACCACCTGGAGTTTGCCAAGCAACTTGTCTGGCATTCCAATGTAAAGTGAGTTCCTACAATCAAGTTGTGATAGGATCAAAGCGGCCCCCACCATCCGCAAGGTCGAGAAAGAGAGGATGGGTGATAATTTCCTCAGCTGTCTAAGCTGACCAACACAGGTCCCAAACATGGTCGATACTTGGTTGGCCAATGAGAGTTTGGCATCTATTTTAATGCCCAGGCTTTTTACCACCAGAGCTGGAGATGGGGTGTCTCCCAGCTCATGTGGCCAATAGTGGGTGGTCCATGGATTACAGTCCATAGTGATGGCCAAAACCTCTGTTTTATCGAGGTTGATCTTGAGAGATTTGGCCGTCATCCAGTTTACCACAAATCTTAGTATATCTTTCAACCGTGGGTGGGCTTGTGGGGTGTTTTCTATTTGTAGGATAATTTGAGTGTCATCCGCATAGTTTAATACCTGGCAGTCCACCTGGGCCAGATCCCTCACTAGTGGTCTGAGGTATATGTTGAACAGAAGTGGGGACAATGCAGACCCTTGCGGGACTCCAAAGGTTATGGACCCCCATTCGGACACACAATCGCCCATTTGTATTTTTAGGGTGCAATTACATCAGGGAGGAGCTGATACACCGGAGAATTATCCCCCCAATGCTGATGTCCTGGATTCTTTCTAGAAGTTGGAAGTGATTGACCATGTTTAACGCTGCCGAAAAGTCAAGGAGCACAGTTTTTTGCTGTCAGCTGTGATCCTAATTTTATCCAATACTGACAGCATCACCAGCTCGGTACTGTGGTGGGCCCTAAAGCCTGCCCGCCTGTCCCCGAGATGTTCTTCCATGAACATTGATAAAGTTCGCAGAACGTGTTGTTCCGTGATTTTGGCCAGAAAAGGAAGTTGGGATATGGGCCTGAAGTTTTTCATTTTGGTGGTATCTGCTCCTATCTTTTTCAGACAGGGAATTACTCTTCCTTCCATAAAGAATTCTATCAAGCAAGGCCATGTTTCAGTCAGTGCCAGAATGTTTGGGGCCTCATCTTGTAGGAATGTGAAGATCTCTAGGGCATACTTTAAGGAAGTGTTGAGGTTTAGCTCTAGATTCCCCCCACTCCTGTGAGATAAGGAGTTCTTCTGCCCGGAGTAGATTCACTGTTTGTGGTTTTAGGGGGCCAGACCTATGTTCCAAACCCCTTAATTCTACCCCTGAGTATGACAGAAAATGCCCAGGGGTCCTGGACCCAGTCTGGCATGGACGGGTGCCGACTGGCTTGCCTTAGGCCGCCTTTGGTGCACCAGCAGCACGCCCGCTGCGCGCATCCGCAATTCATCCGCTCCAGCATGCTCTTTAATGTGTCTCGCGACCCTCCCCGCCAATCAGCCCAGCTCAGCAGCAGCTGACTACCTCTTGCAGCGACTAGACTGCATTTGTGAAGCGGAAGTGGAGAAGAGGACAGCCCGAGTGTATAGATTCAGGTCTTTCAGGTCTGTCTGTGGCTAAAGAAAATACATGTCAAATTCATCCCAAATACTTGAGGATACTTAACAGAATAATTTCATATGACAAAGAATACACAAATAACAAGACAGTTTTCAGATATTAGACCAGTCTACTTTTGCAAAGCAACCCTACTCTTGAATTCATTGCCAGAATTATATAATATTCGATGGTTGCCAACCACTAAATTCGAGAAGGATTAAAAAAACATTTAATAATTAGTCACAGTGTACCCCTACCTAAAGGAGGATTATTATACAAAAATTAAATCACAAAGAGCTCTATCAAACTATCAAGCAAGGATTATTCAGTGCTACCATGATCAAAAGCTATAATGACGCTTTACTGCTGTATTTAACCATCACAGCGGAATTCCTTCATACCCTCTGCCCCATTGGAGCGTTTAAGGGTAAAGAACAGCACAGTCTCCTTAGAAGAATTCATTTGGGGCAGATGTCAACCAACAAATTCGACTCACGGAAATTGACATAAATTGACTGGCAGACCGGCCCAAAAAACTGGGGTCTAGATTCCCCCCGAATGGGACAAACTTGCATACAAACTAGCTTTGTTGCTCCAAGGGAGCACCACCAACAGAATCACAATTAACCCAACACATATCCTGGGTCAAGTTCCAGCAATCAAGCAATGTGCCAACCAACTAAACACCACACCAAACAAAGGGAGTAGCAAAAAACTGGGTCGGAGTCAGTCAAAAAACAACTAAAATTAGCAGCAAAGATCCACTCCCAACAGGTCTGGAATGCAAAACGCAAAGCCACAGAGGTAAAATGGCTGAAGATCTTTGAGCTGTTGGTGCCGTGCAAGTCCCAAGAATTCTGGTAATACCTAAACAATCTAATCCATGGGCCTTCCAGCAGATAGAATCCACTTGATGCGGACACTTAGGTAGCTCATGTGAAATCTCTGTACACTGTCGACTTGAAAGTATCTTCTTCAAATAGTCCCACCATACCATGGGAGGGAATGGACAACATCACAGTAGAGCCCACCGGATCCCCGGTCGATCTAATTCTTTCAGGCAAGGCAGTAGTCCGCACTGCCTTAAAAAAGATTCGGCACAACAGAGCGCCCAGTCACAACGGACGCTCAGCTCCCTCTTTAGGGAGGACATGGACTTTTGGTCCTACAACCTCGCACAGCTATACGCAGATTGTAGGCTTTTGAAGGATGTCCCAAATTCTCGAAGAGGTACATTGCTGCTACCAATATACAAAAAAGGCCAAACACCGACCCCATGAACTACCGGATGATTTCCCGGTTGGATATTGAGGGCAAGGCCTATAAAAGTACACTATTGCAGGAACTAGTTGATTGGGTTTGTATCGAAGGTCTTCTGCCCTTTTATCAGACCAGGTTCAGACCAGGGGGCTCTACTGTAGATAACATCATCGCCCAATTGGTACAGACGGGGGGCTTAGGCAGGGATGCGTCCTGACACCAATGCTATTTAATCTGTACACCACTGATATGGACCGAGCACTGCATGGACCTACTTTAGCCACCCCTAAGTTCGGCCACACAAAGATCCAGCTGATGCAATATGCTGATGACCTTGTTCTTTTGGACCATGCTAAAATAGATCTTCAAAAAGCGCTTACTGTCCTCTCTGAATAGAACACTGAAAACAAGCTGGTCGCCAACCGAAGCAAGTCCAAAATTGTGATTTTAGCCATTACTCGAAGAAAAAACTCACGAAGTGGAGGTTGGGTCCCCTGATTCTGGACTGTATCCAAACCCACAACTACGTTGCAACCTGGCTTAGTGAAACTGGCCACCCACAGGCCCAGCTCCACAAACTCAGGCAGAAAGAAAAGATGTTCACCTATGCCCTCTGTAAATTATAAGCCATCTTAGATAGTCCAACAACGTTGGCCATTCAAACAGTATTGAGGGCTATATTACTACCGTCCCTTAACACGCGCAACAGGCATCTCAAGGGAGGTTCATGCAGGACATGGAAAAATACATTGCACAGCATAGGAAAAGATATTCCATTTACCAGCCTGCACTAGAACCATCTTGATTTGCCTGGAATTCGATCTTAACCAACAAAAATTAGAGGAGCTGGCTGCCCAGGCAAACTTTTTTTATTTAACAACTGCAGCTCCAGAGAACACCATGAAAGCCATCATAAAATTCATTTTTCAAAAACCAAGTAACCCTTGGTCTGCCTGCCTTGCTTCAGCCAAATATCTTCTGCAACTTGCAACAGAGAACTGGGACCCTAGTATAATCAACTATGCAACCATCAAAACAACAATAAAAAAGCAACTATGCCTTCGTTCTCACAGTCTGGACACAGAATCCTTGGCAGCCAGAGTCTTTAATGAAACCTAAAGTTTTCCTCACATTCTGTTTAGCCACAAGCCCCACCTCACGCAGCCCATGGGGAGAAGGCTCTGTATCCGACTCTAGCAGTAAGACTACATCCACTCCCCCTAAAAGAATTATATCCAACTGGGAAAGCATGGTTGGGCATTACAGAGTGTCGCCTCTGCAACTACAAAAGAGAGTCTGTGGCACATATCCTATTTAGCTGCCCTGCCCTGCGACTAGTTCTCAGAATCCACCTCAGAACTATCCTTCTGCAACTGGGCACCCACACAGCAAAGGAGGCGGTCCAACAGCTCTACACTTTGGACATTGTGACGCATAAGGCTAACTTTGAGAAATGTGTTTACCATACACGCACAACATTGAAGGACAATTCTCCACAGGTTGAATCTGGTGAACATTCCGGTGGCCCCTAAATGTCAGGGGCACAGTCCCGGAGGTCTGGCCATCAATGAACAACTGACTCACCTCAGGGCTCTTTCATCCTTAAAATCCCCTCTCTATGTTGCATGTTTAAAAAAAGCAAAAAAACAAAAATAAATGATTTTAAGAATCCCAGTCACATCTAATTATTAGACAACCCTCAAAAGTTTTATTTTTAACATTGTATTTTGTAATTGTTTTAAGTAACCCCACAAATAAAGAAAAGAAAAAAAGAATTATATCAAGCAAGGCCAAAAAATAGATTTCTCTTATTATCTGAGACCTCTTCATCCGACTCCACGGGGGACTCAGATCCTGGTGAAGGTTAGACCAACAGAAACCCACAAATGCAGAAAAAGGTCAGCAAAAAAACAAGTGCCTTAGGGGTGGGCGGAATTCCCGTAGTCGCGCTACGCAAAGCTCAGCGAAAATGGCAAATAATCTCCGCGAGCATGCAAAAATTCTGAATTGCTTGTTCCGCCCGTTCGCGATGCTTTTTTCCGATTTGCGAACATGCATTTTGAAAGCGCGAACAAGCAAACGATTCCGCGAAGCTGCGGATCCTGGAATGTTTGGCAATTTAGTGCTCTCCGCGGAACGCAAAATTACCCAAATTCCACGAGCGGAACGGAATTTCCTGCCCAGGTCTACTTAATTGTTATTAATGATAACCCTCAGAACCAACCACATAGCATAAAATACTTCAGGCTGGATTGATGAGAATAGTAGGAATGTCTCAAGAAATTTGCCACACGGAAGATTGCATCAATTTCAATAATCAGGAACTACAAGAACCCAGGTTCCATTGCGAGATGTTGGACAGAGGACGCCACCAACCAACTGCTACGAATAATAGGTTATATGGTTTTCATTAACAGATTTTGTTATTCGGCCATAGCCTATGCTAACATGGATGTTATTCATATACTTACCTCCAGTCTCATAGTACAAATATAGCAATAACTATATATGGAGGCATTTAGCATGACTTTCCGAGATTTGTAGTACACATTTTATTGATTGATCAATCGCCGCATACATTAAATTGCATCATATTTTTCAGAGTAATATCACACTGGCATATTCTTACTTGATTCTTACTTGATTAGAAATATGAAGAAACTTAGGAGAGGTAATGTTGATAACATAAGACTTACAATTCTGGTTTTATTATTGTATTGACTGCTCATGAAGTTCATTACTTTTTAGAGAAATCAGATTTACTGTAGGTGGAATTTAAATATCCATCACTTTATATCAATAATAACATGTTCCATATTTTCCAGTTACCAAGGCAGTCTGTTTTCCTCTGATCCCCCAACTGTAACAATGTATTTCAATCTAGCAGGCTTTTCAATGCACCTTTTCTATGGTTGTATCCCTTTGTATGATTTTTATCTGGAAGTAAACAATATGCCTTGTTAAGAGAAAGGTCCGGTTTTGCATTTAAACGTGTCAACTTTCGGCATGATGAATTCTGAAGAAAAGTAAAGGATGAAATAAAGATGCTTAATGGCATTTTGAAATCCCTGTTATGCTTATTATCATGTTGTGAATGATCTGAAGGAGTACAGTCCTCAGTGTCCTCTGCTACATGCCCGCCCGCCTTGCTAGCAAGTCATAATTCAAGCATTTCCTTTCTTCTTTGCTGGTAAATAACTGAAGACCACACACATGATGTAGCCTGTCTTGCTCTACCCCACTTCCATCAAATCCCCCTTGAAGATGACTTCCTCAACTGTATCCCCAGTTGCAATACATGGACCTACCACATCTTGCTGGGTCTTGTCCTCCATCATAAAATGTTGCATTGAGTAGTGTCTCCCTCAAACAAATAATCAGGCATCCTGCTCAGTTCAAAATGATGAATGTACCTACACTTGCCATGGGAAATAACTTTAAAAAAATGATAGGCAAATAATAAAATGCCTTTTCAGTTTAAAGTGCGGCTGAACAATAATTACACAATGGCGACTGCTAATGTGCTTTTATAGATTTGTCTGTTTCTCTGTCCAAAAATATTTTTCATATATGGTCACTGAAAAAAACATTAAAACAAATGTGTTATGCTTTGGATCAAATGTGGAAAACCACTGATATTTGCAAGTTGTGGTTCACAGTGCACACAATACACACCACAAACTGGCGTGACGCCCACAATGTAGCCCTTTTTTGTGTTTCTGTACCATTGACACATTTCTTGTTTTGAGCATGGCAGTCAATACAAGTTATGATGTGTCTTCTGTCTATTGCTAACCATAGCTGGTAAATTTCAGTGGTTTTGCACACTTGAGCCAGAACTGTTTTTTACTGTGTTTGTTTCAGTGAATTTCATGTTTTTATGAGATACTTACATTTCACAGTCCGCAGTATATAGCTGAAGGCTATGCAAAGTTTGGTTTGGCCATAGGGCCTGCTCTCACCATACCTTATAGGGCTAACCTTGCTGTTCTCTGTCTTTGGCGTGCACGGCGGGTGTTTTTCAAAGAACTATCCTTTGGCAGTCCCCTTGACACATAGCTTTGTGCAGTAGGGGCTGGACTCATGGTCTCGCTGTATGGACAGGCCCTGTCTCCCTATCCCAATGCAGATAACTAACCCGTCTGATTGCCAATGAAGGCACCAGTATCCTGCCACTCACATCCTGTGGCTCTGTGCAGCATGGCTTTTTACCTTTCTCTTTTAAATGGGAAAAGTATTTTTGCATTTTTTATTGTTAGTGAACATTTGCAACTTTACTAGTCCCAAAATTGAGGCCATGAGATAGTAGTTGTAATTAAAATAATTAGGTTAGTGTTGCAAGTCTGTTTTTACTGTTTGTGGTGCATTTTCTGCGTTTCTTGGTGTCCCCAGCATTGTCATGTGGTCAATCACCTTTAATAGAATCCTCTACGGCTACAAATGTGTTTTTTCCACTGCATAAAGTTTGTGATTTTATTAAATTGTCTGAAATTTCAAAGTGATAGAACATTCACATGTGATTGCCAGTACATGTGATTTTTATTAGCTAACTTTGTGGTTTGCATGGGATTCTGGGGAGGAAAACTTTGGGGTATCCAGGCTAGCACCCTGGACTCCCCAGGTGTCTAGTTTTCAGTATTATCTGGGTTTGGTAGGTTTCCCTAGATGGCAGCTGAGCCCGGTACCAAAACCGCAGGTGCTACCTTGCAAAACCAGGTTGTTAAGTGATAGATCATTTTGGTGGCTCCTTAATACATTTTGGGCCTTTCCCCGTTGCAGGCACTTTGCCCACCCACAGAAGTGACTAGCACTTTTATTGCGAGGTATGGGGGAATACTATGTGGTAGGAAATTTGTTTGGGCGCGGTGATTCCACAACTTTACCACACAGAAATGAGAGGAAACAGGATTTTTTAGCTAAATTAAACATGATTGTTTAGCTAAATTAAGGTTTTCAGGGGATTCTGGGTAAAACGAACCTTGGTGGATCCACACAAGCCACACCTCCCTAGACTCTTCCAGATATATACTCTTCAGAAACAGCTGGATTTGGTAGGTTCCCCTGGATGGCTGCTGAGCCCGGGACTTAAAACGCAGATACCACCCTTGCAAAAACAGGTTGTTTTGTGATAGATGGGGGCAACTGCAGCTTTGGTCCTGGGCTCGACAGCCATCTAGGGAACACCACCCTGAATTCCCCGCAGTCTCCTGATGAAAATGATACCTCACTTGTGTGGGTGCCCAAAGTAGAGTCAGTCTAAAAACGAATTAAATAAAACATGCCCTTTTGGACCCATTTTAGTTCCCTTTCAGTTTTACATTTGATATGTTTTAGGTTCTCTGCTTTAGGCACCCACACAAGTTAGGTAACATTTTTATCAGGAGACCAAGGGGAATGCTGGGTGGCAGGAAATTTGTGTCCGCGAGGTGATCCCAAAGCTTTTCCACACAGAAATGTGAGAAAAGTGGGACTTTTTACCTAAATCTGAGGATTGCAGGGGATGTTGGGTAATAAAACACTGAAGAATCCACACAAGCCTCACTGCCAGCCAAGCACCATCCATTTACACCACCAACCATGCACCGTCCACGCATACCACCAGCTAAGTGCCATCCAAGGCCCATTGTCAGCCAAGCGACAGTCCACGCACACAACCAGATGTGCCCTCCATGCTAACCCTGGGCATAGGACAATGTTATGCTCGCGGAGCGTCCACAGTTTGCGCTACTACGCAAATTGCACGTAGCACTGTACAAAAACAGGTAGCGGGCATTTTTTGCTTGCTCGCATTCCTCAATTTCAAGTTGGCAACCGCAAGCGAGCAAAATCACCATCTCATGAGACTTTTTCCTTGTTAGCGAACAGCAACATCAACTTGCCGATCGCGAGCGTGGAAAATATACCTCCCTGTGAGATTCTCAACGCGGGGAGGTCAGGTTTCTCATTGCGAATGGTCGCGTATACTCGTGACCGCTCTTGATGAGAAACTATCAGTCCACGTTGGGAAAGCTGCCACTCGAGTACAAATGTACTCGAGCGGCAGAAAACGACCGCTTGCACTGTGCAAGATGCGGTTTGCAATAATTTCACAGTGCAGACAAGCATCCGGCTCTGGGCAATCAGTACGAACAGCATTTTCCCTACTGCACTACGCAGTTCGCGCAGCTATGTGTAGCTTGTGTAATGCGAAGTGCACTTTGCGTAGCTACCCGTAGCGCTACTAAGCGACCTACGCCCAGGGTTACTCCAAGCAGACTGCTAGCCAAGTGACAGTCCGCAAACACTGCCAGTCAAGTGCTAGTCCACACACATTGCCAGGTAAGCGCATGTCCACACCACTGGCAGCAAAATGCAGGTTCACACACAGTCAGCCAAACGCCAGTACACACAGACCATCACCTGAACTCCAGTTCACACACACACACACAAACTTTTGCTAGTGACTAGCGGTTTTCTGCACCAATTGGGGGAAGATGAGTGTTAAAACATGAGTGATCTGCTGCTCCCAGACTTGCCTGTAAGCAAATCTCTGATGCCTAGTGCCAAGTGGGCAGAAAGACTGTGGCTATTTTTGGGGGGATGGGGGCTTTGGCATCTCCATTCTGGGCACCCCTGAACTACTAAAAGAAAAACTGGCATCCTAGTGGGCGTTCTGCCCTGGGGGCAGATCGGGGACTATTGTCCCCATATGCCTGCGGGGGGGCAGAAACCCTGTCCATTTGTTTTTGAGCGGGGTGGGGGCATTGGCATGCCCGTTCTGAGCAGCCCCCACCCCTACTCAGGCTAACAAAATACTCTATAGTGCATAGTAGGATTTGTGCCCCCCGGTGGGCAGATAATGGGCTATTGGCCCCATATGCCCCCAGGGGGGCAAAAATACTGTGGCTATTTTATGGCTGGGAAGGAGCATTGGCATGCTGATTCTGGGCAGTCCCCACCCCATAATTTACATTTAAAAAAATCCTGGTTTCTAGTGGACTTTCTCCCTCCTGGGGAGGGCAAATCTGGGGCTATTGCTCCCATCTGCCCCCAATGGCAGTTGCATAGAAATGTAGTCCCTTGTTTCTATTCGGCTTTCTGTCACCCCTTGGGGCAGATCAGGGGCTATTGCCCCCATCCGACCCCTAGGGCGTCTGAAAGACTGTGCCTATTTCTGGGTGGGGTGAAATCATTACAATTCCCATTCAGAACAGCTCCCATCCCTACATTTGCATTAAAAAATCCCTGGTTCCTAGTGGGCTTACAGCCCCACAGGTCGCATATTGGGGACTATTGCCTCATCTGCCACCAAGGGGGGGCAGAAAGACTAACTATGCCCCAAAATGTTAGGAGGAGCAATGGCCCTTGCCCAAGTGTCTGCTCCTCCTCCCCGGTGTCTAGTGGTGGATCTCTGCTTGGGGATCGCCCTCCTGCACAAACCCCATACAGGGATCCACTAGCGAAGGGTACCATTGGAAAGGGGACTTTCTCCCCTTTCCAACTATACCACTCCTATCTGCCTAGGTGCTCCAGGGGCTAAGATAGCCCTGAAGGCACCAGAGTAGTGAAACTGAAATGAACAGATTGGCTCATTTCAGTTTCACCTTTGATGTATTGACGTCAGCGCGACATGTGCAAGATCATTATTACATTGGAAAAAATCCTCAGGAGGGCAGGGTAGCTCTTCCCCAGCTCTAGAGACTGAAAAACTAAATAGAAACTCTGTTGTTTACAGCAGAGGGATATCTGGCTGGTGTGCACAGGACATAATGGTTACGTCCTTGGCACTCCAGCGCCACAGCCGAGGATACTATTGTTACGTCCTCGACATACAAGGGGTTATGGTCTTCTCCGCAACTTTTTAAATAAAATGCTATATATCACCAAAACGATTGAATGGATTTTAAACCAAACTAACAAATACACACTTTCTTTTTGCTGTAAGCATGAGCAAAGGGAATTAAAAGGAAAAATATCACTTATTTGACCCTAGGCTAACCTTTTCCCATGCATGAATCGCTGCAGAAATTTGTATGCAGGACCTTAGCTTAAAAGACCAAGCAATTGCTAATTTTGTTGCAAATAAGTTCATGAGTTGGTTCATAACTTATAGACAAATCAAAAACTGACTTTTCAAGGGAAAATGTAGCTTAATTATAACTATTACCTAATATAACATATATATATAGGGGGCAAATCGGACTGCAGCTCCCAACATGCCTCACCAGGGAGAGCATGTATTTGGGTAAAAAGCGACAGCTGCAGTCAATCCTGTCACGTGCTGCCCAGCCCCATGAAGAAGAAGCAGGAGCTTTGAAACGCGTTGGGGGAGATGTATGGCAAACCGGACTTTTAATTGCAGTTCCTCGAAATAAAGAGTGTTGTTACACTGCACCAACGGAGTGGCGTCCTTGTGTTCAGAGGCACAGTGAATAATATATATATATATATATATATTCACTGAAAAAACCATGGGTTATAGACCATATATAGTTAGGAATTAGCATTTACAAAACCTTATTTTACTCACACAAAACCATTGAAATTCCATATATAGTTAGTTGCACTAACTATATATCGCGCACCCGCAATCCACTGCTGATGATGTCACATATTACATCATTCATGACATGCTCAGTGACATCACTGATGACATCACTGATGACATCATCCAGTGACTGTGTGTTTCTGTAAAGTTTAAATATGTTTTACATATTGAAGAATGAGTAGATGTAGAAGTGTCTGGATGAAGGATTTAGTAGGGGCGTGACTGACTGTATGAGTGAGTGATTAAATGTGTCTCACTGAGTGCATGGGTTAGTGACTAAACTGTCTTAATTTGTGCATCATTATGTCTGTTGTTCTGTAAACTGCTGCATGTGTTGATCAGTAGCTATATGAGTAACTATATGGGTTATTGATTGATTGTCCAAGTATTTGTATGGGAGACTGAGTGTGTGTGTGTGGCTGGCTGGGAGATGTGTGACTCTGTGCAGATCAATGTGTTTTTGTATCAATGATTGTATAAGAGAGTAAGAATGTGTTAGTATATGTTTGAAAATGTAAGGTACTCTATGTTTAACTGTATAGATTAGAAAATGGAAGTGTGATTGATTCTTTACAGGACTGACTAGGTGTGTGAGTAACTCCATGGATGAGTGGCAGAGTGTGAGTGTCTGTATAGGTGTATGAGTGCATATGATAGTGTTGTAAAGATGAGTGATTGTATGTATGAATGATTGTATGGGTGAATGAGTGAATGTGTGTGTAGACGTAGGAATCAGTGAGTGCGTATGTAGTAACTAGTATTGGTGTGTCAATGGTTTAAAAAATTATATTCTGTATTTAACACTGGGTGTAACAGAGGTTATATTAAAGTGTGAGGAGATGCATTGTATTGTCACATGAATTATATCATCAGTGATGTGACCATTGATGTCAAATGAGATGTCATCAGTGATGTCATCAGTGATGTCATTTGAGATGTCATCAGTGATGTCATCAGTGATGTCATTTGAGATGTTATCAGTGATGTCATTTGAGATGTCATCAGTGATGTCATCAGTGATGTCATTTGAGATGTCATCAGTGATGTCATCAGTGATGTCACTGACCATGTCATGAATGATGTAATATGTGACATCATCAGCAGTGGATTGCGGGTGCGCGATATATAGTTAGTGCAACTAACTATATATGGAATTTCAATGGTTTTGTGTGAGTAAAATAAGGTTTTGTAAATGCTAATTCCTAACTATATATGGTCTATAACCCATGGTTTTTTCAGTGAATTTTCAAGGTTTTGTAAATGCTAATTCATAACTATATATGGTCTATAACCTATGGTTTTTTCAGTGAATTTCAATGGTTTTTTATTAGCAAATATCAAAAGCTTTAAAATGTCAAGTACGTGGTAGGTAAAAACATTTTCGTGTTTATGCACGCTGATGTGCTTTGAACGCTGCCCCCCCCCTTCTTTTCTTTTAGGAGTATTCTCTCTTTGCAGATAGTGAAGGGTAGGTAACGCAGGCCTTTGCCCCGTTGTAATCCGTCGTGCCTGCTTCCCTCTCCATTTGATTGATTGTTATCCAAGCATTTACTGTTTTGGAATTGGTTCTCTTTGGTTCATTCTCTATTTACAAACAAGCACAGAGTCGCAATAATGTTAATGTTAATGTTAAAATGGGACTTTTATAGCGCAACGGCTACTCCAAAGGAGTGTCCCGGCGCTTTGAGCTCCTGGCCATGGAAAAAGAGCAAGAAACAAAACAATAACAGAGAAGGGGCACCCGGAGGGGAAGAAACTATCCAGCAAACAACCAAGTTTTCAAGTCTTTCCTAAAGACAAGCAGATTAGAGGTGCTTCGCAAAGACAACGGTAGCGAGTTCCACAGCTGAGGAGCAAGGAAGCTGAAAGACCGGCCACCTAGCCGAGCCTTTTTAATGCGTGGTACCCGAGCCAAGGCCAAGGTTTCTGACCTGAGGGATCGTGCTGGTCGATAGAAATCCAGCCTCCTCTGAAGATACTTGGCACCAGTGCCATGTAAGGCCTTATGGGCAAGAGTCATGGTCTTAAACAGTATCCTCTTCCGCACCGGAAGCCAGTGGAGGGATACAAGAAGATTAGAGGCGCTGGTGCGACGATGAAGGCCATAGATGGCACGCGCAGCCGCGTTCTGGGTGATCTGCAGACGTTGGAGGAGATATTCAGGCAGGCCCAGATATAGAGCATTGGCATAGTCCAATCTGGACCCTATGAGGGCCTGAACAGTGATCCTCCGATGATGCTGTGAAAGAAGGGGGAAAAACTTGCGCAGCATTCTCAGGATCCCAAAACAAGTTCCCGTAAGGATGGAAATCTGGGATTTGAGCGACAGCTCATTATCAATTTTGACTCCCAGGTTCTTGGCCCACTTAGAGGACTGTGAGGGAGGGAACATGTCGGCAGGCCACCATCCTCGCCAATCTGGTTCAGAGGGGCATCCGAAGAATAGTATTTCGGACTTGTCCGAGTTGCACTTGAGACTGTTTTGAGAAAACCAGCTGAAAACAGCCCCAAGGCACTCGCGGATCCCTTCGCCATCAAACTCTTCACCCTTGCGACAGGTGAAGAGGAGCTGAGTGTCGTCAGCATAGGAGACGATCCGGGCCCCATAGGATTCCGCCAATGTCGCCAGAGGGGTCATCAAGATGTTAAAGAGAGTGGGGCTCAGGATAGAACCCTGAGGCACTCCGACTCCCAATGGCGGCATCTCGGCGGATCCGGGTGGGACCCAGACCGTCTGGCGGCGGTTGGCCAAAAAGGAAGAAAACCAGTTGAGCACCGTCCCCCCTAGCCCGATGTCATGGAGCCTAATGAGGAGATCCTCATGGGGGACGGTGTCAAACGCCGCCGACAGATCTAGCATGACTAACAACACCCTGCCTCCCATGTCCAGCACCTCTCTAATGATCTCCGAGACTTCCAAGAGCGCCGTCTCGGTGCTTAGGTTGGAGCGGAATCCCGATTGGGATTCATGAAGCAGATCATTAGACTCCAAAAAGTTGGAAAGCACGCTGTGCACGTGTTTTTCCAGGATCTTGGTCAGTGCTGGAAGGAGCGAAATTGGTCTATAGTTGGAGGGTACCTCTGGGTCAAGGTTGGGTTTCTTGATCAGAGGGATGACCATGGCTTGCTTCCAGGTCTGAGGCAGAAAGCCTTCGCTCAAAGATAGATTAAGGATGGGATTGGCTATAGGGTTTATGGCGTCTGCCACTTTTGCCAGAAATTTTGCCGGGCAAGGATCTAATGGTGAGCCCGACTTAAGGTTCCTCATCAGGGCTAAAGATGTAGCAGCCGAGAGAGGAGGAAAATCGAGCAGGGCTGGTCCCGGGGGAGACAGAGACGCTGCCTCAATCGGCATCACAGACACATCATCTGGGTCTCTCTGCGGGAGAGAGACCTGGATTTGCCTAATTTTGGTGGTAAAAAAATTGGCAATAGTGTTAGCCCAGGTCTCTGCCGGAGCACCCTGAGTAGAGATGGACCGGGGACTAGTAAATTCACGCACGATTGAGAAAATCTCCTTACAGGAGTTAGCAGCATCGTCAATCCTATTGGCAAGATACCGTTTCTTGCTCTGAAGGACAAGTCCATGGTATGACTTCATCGTTGTTTTATATCGTTGTTTGGCCTCGGGCTCATACTGGACTCTCCAGGCACGCTCAACCACTTTACATTGCCTACGGGCAAGGGCTAGTTCCTCCGTGAACCAGGGAGCAGAGACCCGCCGAGCAGCGGACCTGGGCGGCTGTAAGGGAGCGAACTCATTAAGTCTGGCAAGAAGCCAGTCTTGTAGACTCTCCAGATCTTTCTCCAGATCCCCAGTGCCGACCAGAGGGTGATCAGTCAGAGCATGAGTAAGCATATCTGAGGTCACCCGGTGAAGTGTCCTATAGCTGCTGCCCTGCTGTCTCGTGGCGCTAGCAAGGGGGGCCGCGATAGAATGTATTTCGAAGCGGGCCAGAAAGTGATCGGACCACACGATAGGCAGAAGTGTAATATTCGTGATCGGTATGGTGGAAAAAACCTGATCGAGCATGTGGCCTTTATCGTGGGTTGGACCAGAGAGATAAGGGGAAAGACCCAGGGTAGATGCAATATCCAACAGTTTGATGGCATTTTGGTCATTGTGGTCGTCCATATGGAAGTTGAAATCTCCCGCAAGTAAGCAATGCTCCGATCTCAGGACAAGGACCGACATGACCTGTTGAAGGTCATCAAAAAAGGAGCCCACAGGGCCCGGGGGTCTATAAACAATCATGCCCTTCAGTGCTTGTTGCGGCGATAAGGAGATGGTGAAGGCTAATGAGTCAGCCCCTACGATGGTGTGAGTATGCGTGACCGTGCACGGAAGAGAGCTCTTCACAACCAAGGCAACTCCTCCTCCTCTACCCTTGTCTCTATCCTGTCGATGGATGGTATAGTCAGTGGGGATAGCAGCCACTAGGTCCGGGTTGGAAGAATCATTCAGCCAAGTCTCGGTAAGCATCAAACAGGTAGGACTGGTGGTTGACAAGAGATCATAGATCTCTTGAGTGTGGCGATGCAACGACCTCGTATTGAGGAGTAGACAGAGGTGTTTTGTGCTGCTCTCCTTAACAGGGAGAGGGGAAGGGAGGGAACGGACAGGGTGCCACAAACAAGCAGGGCACTTATGCTTACCCCTGTGCCGGCCTGGAAAGACTGACAAGCATGACGCATTCCAGTTGCGCCGCAAAAGGAGCTCCTGAGCGGAGTAAGAAAGCATAGTGGCCAGAGCTACCTGCCACGCCGAACGCCTCCGGGACGCTGACGGGCGCAGATGGGCAGGACTCTGGCACGACTCCGGCGCGGATCAGGCGCGGCCGCTGAAACGCGTCCGCTGCGCGGAGAAGGGGGTGAGCTTTTTGTAGCGCTGCTAGAGCGCGAGGGTGGAAGTCCTACCCCCAAGATGGCGGCCAAAATGAGATCCCAGCCCTCGGCGTCAATACTCAGCCGAGGGCGGTCTCAGAGTCCCAGGCAAGGGAGGGGGGGAAAGCGAAGCGCTTACAAGCCCTGGGAGGTCAAATAGCAGGCAGCGCTGTGCTCCTACACGCTTTTCACACAAGCGCGAGCACACGCTGCAAAAAGGCACACAATAAAATGATCGTTTTTAAAATACACGAGTCAAGTGTTCAAAGCATTCAAAGCAAAAGAAAAGTGGAGAGACCTCCCGGCTTTCCGCCTCAGGAGGGGAGAAGTAGGTTAGAAGCAGATGGTAATCACCTGCTAGATGAGCCGGTTCCCTTTTGTAGCGCTGCTAGAGCGCGAGGGTGGAAGTCCTACCCCCAAGATGGCGGCCAAAATGAGATCCCAGCCCTCGGCGTCAATACTCAGCCGAGGGCGGTCTCAGAGTCCCAGGCAAGGGAGGGGGGGAAAGCGAAGCGCTTACAAGCGCTGGGAGGTCAAATAGCAGGCAGCGCTGTGCTCCTACACGCTTTTCACACAAGCGCGAGCACACGCTGCAAAAAGGCACACAATAAAATGATCGTTTTTAAAATACACGAGTCAAGTGTTCAAAGCATTCAAAGCAAAAGAAAAGTGGAGAGACCTCCCGGCTTTCCGCCTCAGGAGGGGAGAAGTAGGTTAGAAGCAGATGGTAATCACCTGCTAGATGAGCCGGTTCCCTTTTGTAGCGCTGCTAGAGCGCGAGGGTGGAAGTCCTACCCCCAAGATGGCGGCCAAAATGAGATCCCAGCCCTCGGCGTCAATACTCAGCCGAGGGCGGTCTCAGAGTCCCAGGCAAGGGAGGGGGGGAAAGCGAAGCGCTTACAAGCGCTGGGAGGTCAAATAGCAGGCAGCGCTGTGCTCCTACACGCTTTTCACACAAGCGCGAGCACACGCTGCAAAAAGGCACACAATAAAATGATCGTTTTTAAAATACACGAGTCAAGTGTTCAAAGCATTCAAAGCAAAAGAAAAGTGAAGAGACCTCCCGGCTTTCCGCCTCAGGAGGGGAGAAGTAGGTTAGAAGCAGATGGTTTAGTCTTTGCAGATAGTGAAAAATCGTTAGAAAAAACCAAAGGAATCAAGCAAAATCAGTAGGCCACTAATGGGATCTCTTTTTGACCTCGCTAAAATAGAAACATTAGGAACAACCCCTCATGAGAAATATGAAACTAGTGAGAGGAACTGAGCTCGACGCCATGATGGCTGCAAGACAGCTCGGCTCCGCCGCCCACCCCGCCCAAAATAACGACAAGCCCTATGCAAATATTATAAATATATACAACACACCAGCAAAATAACAGGGTAAAACGTTTTATTAAATAACTATTCACATGGCAGTCTGCTGCAACATCGATCCAAATGCATGCCGCCGTTCCCGGGATTTCTCCCCGACTACTCTGCGGCCTACGAGATGGAGAGGCCGGGGCGTTGACTAGGCGGGGCCTCCGGCCGCAACCACAGCGCCAACGATCGCTGCTGACGGAGGGGAGCCTTGCCGGTGAAACCACTGATCTGAAGAACCGCTGCCTGCGGTGCCTCCCCGAGCCGCTTGACGGAGGCCCCCGAGGGGCGGTGTGGTGGCGTGGACTCGGAGGGGGCGCTTGGCTCCTGCCCCCTCCCCAAGTCTTGTTGCCCTGGTGTGGCCTGGGATCGCCCCCGACATAGGCGGCCGGCTCCCGGGGTCAGGCGGAACTTTTTGCCTTTGGTGACTCTTCAATTCTGGACCTTGTCCCACAATCCGTTTGACCTGAAGACACGTCCTGCGGTGCCCTGGTCCGACCATCACATATACCTGCGCCAGGAGACGGCGTGGGGTGCACTGGAAGGGAGAGGCGGCACGAACGAGCCTCCCCCCACCTCCCCAGGTGGAGGTTTCTCAGCTGCACCCCAGCGCTTCACTCGGCCAGCTGAATTGCGCCCGCTCTTGCGGCACAGTGCCTCGCTCGGCCAGCTGAGTTGCGCCTGCTCTTGCTATTACAGCGTCTCACCCGCCATCCGGCTGAATTGCACCCACTCTTGCGGTACAGCGACAGGCGGCTGCCACGGAGCTCACGAAATGGCGGTCGGCTCCACAGACTTGGGCCTGGCCTGCAAGGATGGCTCTGGGCAACCCTGGAACTCGGACGCTTGACTGGTAGGGCATGGGCCCCATTCCCAAAAGCGGTCCCTCAGCCTTGAAGATTCTACAAGAGTCACCGGGGCCCCCGACTCCCGCAGACTTCCGGTGGGGAGCGACTGCCATGATTGCTCGCGGAATGGCCACGACGTAGCCACGGGGTGCTCTCATGCTGACGCCAGCTTCAGTCTGAAACATCCAGAAACACTGTAGACTACCAATTCGATCAGTTCCGGTGGAGCCCCAACGTGACCCGGTAGAGAAGAACTTGCCCTCCCCTCTTTCACTGATGGTTCTTGTTGCCTGTCCCTTCTGTTGTCATTTAATAGAACTTTTTGGACTGCTGAAAGGGGTTCTGTTCCGACCGCTGGTTGGTGGAGACATTTTGACTATATTCTGGACCTGCCCGGCCTCGCCCAAAATGGCGTCGGTATAAATGAGACTCGCAACTCCTTGATGTGTACTGGTTGCTCAGCCTTGATATCACGAGATATGTATGCAGTTTTGGAGCACATGGCGGGCGGGGACGGGTACTGATTGAACATTTGGACATCCCTATTGATATTAAGTTCTGATGTATTATTCATTACTGTACTATTGAAAGTTCGAATTAACGTTACTCATGGTACTTACCCGCAAATGTATATCTAGATAATTTCATTGTAACTGGTCCTGTCGTACTTTCATTATAAAATTAACGTCCACCGATTCCGCAACTGTTAGACACCTTAATGCCTGCAACCTAATGGCCCGCCCGTTACGTTTTTCTACAGTGTAAAGGTCCCCTCATCATATACGATTCCAGTTTGCTCCGTGGCCGGCCCACGTGGTTGTAGGCCCGTATTTGTATACTGACATTTTTGCAAAAAAGAGTTTTCGAAGGAAGTATGGAATCAGCGTCATAACAATCGTCTAGGTTGGTAGGATTTTAGAATAATGACTGTTATTCCCAAACAATAGAAGACAGATAATGCAGACCCTTTGCCTGAATTTTGGATTGATTGAAATTTGTATCCGTCACACCTGCCCTTTTTCCAGAATTGTTAGAAAATGGTCGACCGTAGCTTAAGGTATCTGCCGAATGTAAGGTGTGGTATTTTGTCCCATAAAATAAGACTAACTGAGAAACAAATACATGAAGAGGGAACTCGAATTTAGAGACAAACAAAATGAAACATTTTTTGGCATCATAAGAAGGGGAGGATATGTTACACAGAAAAATAATGCGAAAGGGATAGCCAAGATCTGTTGTATCACACGTTCCTGCAGCTAGTCTGATACATGGTAAGTAGAAGCTTTTTCGTGTTTGCGCGCGCTGACATCCTCTGAATGCTGTATCCCCCCCTTTCTTTTCTCCTCTGTAGGTTACATCGGAGTTCCGACTGAAGAATGGAGTGGACATGGACCGCACCGTGCTCATGTAGGGAAAGACATAGACAAGCGCTGTGAGATATTGCATGGAGTGCAGACCATCACTGTGAACGTGAAAAATTGTATGGTGTGACTGTGCGTACATGCCCTGATTGTATGGTATGAATGTGTATGTATTCCATATGCCCGGCCGATAAACGTTCTGTTTGCGCAACTGCCGCGTTAGAAAACAACATCGTGACGCGTCGCGTAACCGCCACGTATCGCGTTGTCGCGTAATGCGTCATATGACGCGCCGCGTTAGCGCACCCGGAAGTGCTCCGGTGCGCGAGGCGCGAAGCGCAGCTTCCCGGAAGCGATCCGGGGTGCGGCGCGGAGCGCGTAACGTAAGCATAACAGGTCATGTGACTTGTTAATAAAACTTTTCATTGGTTCATTTCACGTTTGGGTTCCTAATGATGTAAGGCTAGGTCATGTGACCTAAAAATAACACTTTTCATTGGTTTAGAACTATTTTTTGTCCCAAATGATGAAAACCCCTTCTTGTTTCCTCACTCTGACTTTCATCTTTGTGAGAGGAAGACCTTTTTTCATCACTTAGCAATGGCAAGTGTTGTAGCTTCAGCTGGTGCATCCCCACCACCACCACCACCTCCTAGGAAGAGAGTACCACCTCCTCAGGTGGTGGTTGAGCAAGAGGTGCCCCCGCCCCACCTTCTTCTTGCCTGATTCGGCCAGCTCAATCGATCGAGCATGAGACTCTGTTGTGATCTGAAGAACCGCTGCCTGCGGTGCCTCCCAGAACCGCTTGACGGAGGCCCCCGAGGGGCGGTGTGGTGGCGCGGACTGGGAGGGGGCGCTTGACTCCTGCCCCCTCCCCAAGTCTCGCTCGGCCAGCTGAGTTGCGCCCACTCTTGCGGCCTACGACATGGAGAGGCCGGGGCGTTGACTAGGCGGGGCCTCCGGCCGCAACCACAGCGCCAACGATCGCTGCTGACGGAGGGGAGCCTTGCCGGTGAGAGCCACTGATCTGAAGAACCGCTGCCTGTGGTGCCTCCCTGAACCGCTTGACGGAGGCCCCTGAGGGGCGGTGTGGTGGTGCGGACTGGGAGGGGGCGCTTGGCTCCTGCCCCCTCCCCCAAGTCTCGCTCAGCCAGCTGAGTTGCGCCCACTCTTGCGGCCTACGACATGGAGAGGCCGGGGCGTTGACTAGGCGGGGCCTGGGAGGGGGCGCTTGGCTCCTGCCCCCTCCCCAAGTCTTGTTGCCCTGGTGTTGCCTGAGATCGCCCCCGACATAGGCGGCCGGCTCCCGGGGTCCGGCGGAACTTTTTGCCTTTTGGTGACTCTTCCATTCTGGACCTTGTCCCACAATCCGTTTGACCTGAAGACGCGTCCTGCGGTGCCCTCGCAATGCGGCCTGGTCCCTGAATGTGTGCAGGGGGACGGTATTGATTGGATCAAGATGGCGGCTTCACACAAAGCTGACTCAAGTGTTGCTGCTGATGCTATGCAGACAAAAACTGGTTTTCAGTTTGTACATTCTTCAGGATTTTTCCATCCAAGGCTGGTTGAGAGTTTGTAGAATGATGGCTTCAGATTTTCAACATACTACTCTTCAACATTCTTCATAAATGTAACAATGTGAGACTCACTAGGAGAATGGCCGTTTATCTTTCCTTTCAAAATGCTGCCAACAATATTTTCTGAATGGAAGACACCATCTTGTAGCATAAAGGGCTGCGTCAAGGGTGGTATTGCCCAGAATGTCTTGTTTTCTAGTGCTCGTAATGACGAAGCCAGAACTGCCGAAAGGGATTCTGGTCCTGCCGCTACTTATTGGAGACATTGAACTATACTCTGGACCTGCCTGGCCTCGACCAAAATGGCGCCAGTATGGGAGCGACTTGCAACTCCTTATGACGTTCTAGTTACTTAGCCTTGACGTTATGGGGGATGTATGCGGTCTTTGTGCACTTGGCGGGCGGGGAAGGGTACTGACTAGGAATACGGACAACCCTATTGATGTCGATTTTTCATTATTGATTATTGTATTAATAAAGCTCTCGAACCTACCGAGAGACAAGATGGCGGCCGCTCCGGACTGTTTACAATGTTGACAGCTACGCTGCCCGGTGAGCTGCCCGGTGAGCTGCCCGGTGAGCTGCCTGGTTCGCGTACCGGAGCACGCCTCTACGGCGTAAAATCGCAAAAAAAATATTTTTTTATTTTTTGCCCCGCGGGGCACTTTAATATCCCCCTCATCAATCCTAGGGGGTCGGGAGTGGTCTACCTTGCCCCATTTCCTTCATTTCCCCCTTCGTTTTTCACCACATCTTGTCTCTCGATCGTACCGAGAGACAAGATGGCGGCCGCTCCGGACTGTTTAGAATGTTGACAGACACCGGAGAGCCAATCAGCTTCGCTTCGCGAAGTTCCGTTACGCGTCAGGTACGCGAACCGGGGCACTAACCGGAGCGCTGTCACAGATATATGTATTTTTTAAACGTTAATTTCTCAAAATCCACTGGAGCACATATATTGAGACATAGCAAAGGCACGTCGGGCAAACCATATCTACAATTTTGCCAAGTTTCATGTAAATCTATTCAGCCGTTCGAGCTAAAAGTGAGTCCAACCGCCCTATGGAAAAATGAATGGGAAAAACGCGTTTTGGGACCCCCCTTTTTTCTCGCCCCCCCCTTGACGAAACCCCCCCAAATTTTCAGGGGCTGCTCAGAAACAAAATGTGCCATTTTTCTGAAAATTTCAGCCAATTCCGTCCACAAACGCTAAAGTTATTAGACATAGAATTTTCAGAAATCCCATAGAGAAAAAATCCTAACTATATATACCCACTGGCTATCGCCAGTAGGTAATATACATATATAAACATATATAATCTGCATATCTATATAAATATAAATGCATGCATACATATACATATATGCATACATATGCATGTTATTTACATGAAAGTTTTAAAAACACTAATAAAAGCAAAGCTAAAAAGCCGCCTCATTACAAACAGAATGGCTTTAACTTAAACGAGGGCGAGATCTATTGCATTTTCAATGCTTGTTTACTTTGGTTCTATCAAGAAGGCATTCAGATGTGTCACACATTTGCCATAAATTCTGAATGTTAGCACTCTAGTTGCTCATTAGATCACTGTAGTAAAGCTAGTGCTCACCAGGGAAGTCTGCTGCTAATCATGGTTTGCAGCCATTTTCCCGCATTTTTTATCCCGCAGACTTTTAGTCCGCATACCATTATCCCGCAAGGTCATTGACCTCGCATACCATTATCCCGCATTTTTTCAAAACGCATGTGCATTTATCGCGCATGCCTTTACAAAGAATTACGTTTTAAAGGCATGTATGGTAAATGCATTTGCGTTGTGAAAACCACGATGACGAGAGAGGTAAGTGGGTTTGTGTTAATTTTTTCGTGGGTTAGTGATTGTGTAGTGTAGTGTAGTGTTGTGTAGTGTAGTGTTGTGGTGGTTGTTTAGTGTAGGGTCATGCTGGGGGTAGTGTTTTAGGGTTTAGGGTTGTGTTGTAGTGTTTGCGTAGTGTAGGGTCATGCTGGGGGTAGTGTTTTAGGGTTTAGGGTAGTGTTGTAGTGTTTGCGTAGTGTAGGGTCATGCTGGGGGTTGTGTTTTAGGGTTTAGGGTTGTGTTGTAGTGTTTGCGTAGTGTAGGGTCATGCTGGGGCTAGTGTTTTAGGGTTTAGGGTAGTGTTGTAGTGTTTGCGTAGTGTAGGGTCATGCTGGGCGTAGTCTTTTAGGGTTTAGGATAGTGTTGTAGTGTTTGCGTAGTGTAGGGTCATGCTGGGGGTAGTGTTTTAGGGTTTAGGGTAGTGTTGTAGTGTTTGCGTAGTGTAGGGTCATGCTGGGGGTAGTGTTTTAGGGTTTAGGGTTGTGTTGTAGTGTTTGCGTAGTGTAGGGTCATGCTGGGGGTAGTGTTTTAGGGTTTAGGGTTGTGTTGTAGTGTTTGTGTAGTGTAGGGTCATGCTGGGGGTAGTGTTTTAGGGTTTAGGGTAGTGTTGTAGTGTTTGCGTAGTGTAGGGTCATGCTGGGGTGTAGTGTTTTAGGGTTTTGGGTAGTGTTGTAGTGTTTGCGTAGTGTAGGGTCATGCTGGAGGTAGTGTTTTAGGGTTTAGGGTAGTGTTGTAGTGTTTGTGTAGTGTAGGGTCATGCTGGGGGTAGTGTTTTAGGGTTTAGGGTAGTGTTGTACTGTTTGTGTAGTGTAGGGTCATGCTGGGGGTAGTGTTTTAGGGTTTAGGGTAGTTTAGTTGTTTAGTGTATGCTAAAGGCATATTCGTTCTAAAAGTTTTCGTTATTTTAATTTGCGGCCTAATAGTACATGCGGGATTTTTTTTGCGGACTGATGGTATGCGGGATTTCGTCATATATTCGCTAATCATACTTTCTATGGCAAAATGAACCCCCTCATTTTGTTCCTTTTTAAATTAAATGTTTTAAGAGTTACCACTTTATTCCAATCAAGATGGCTTCAGGTGTGCCATACCTTTGTAATAAGTAGGACTGTTAGCACTCTAGTTGTTCTTTAGAACACTCTGGGAGATTCTGTCATTGGGCTATAGTTGGGCTACATCTGGCTGATATTTGGGCTACATTTGTTTTTTTTTGTCTCTGGTGGCCATCTTTGGGCTACATTGGGCTACATTGGGCTACATTTGGGCTCCAACATATATATAGCCCAATGTAGCCCAATATATATTTTTCAAAGTTAATTTTCGTAAAAACCACTGGAGCCTATATCTTGAGACATAGCAAAGGCACATCGGGCTACCAGTCCCTACAATTTTGCCAAGTTTGGTGTAAATCCATTCAGCCGTTCAGGCTAAAAGTGAGGCCAACCGCCCTATGGAAAATTGCATGGGAAAAACACGTTTTGGGACCCCCTTTTTTCTCGGCCCCCCCTTGACGAAACCCCCCCAAATTTTCAGGGGCTGCTCAGAAACAAAATGTTCCATTTTCCTGAAAATTTCAGCCAATTCTGTCCTCAAACGCCAAAGTTATTCGACATAGAATTTTCAAAAATTCCATAGGAAAAAAATCCTAACTATATATACCTACTGGCTATCGCCAGTAGGTAATATATATATATATATATATAGTGGACAGATATCAGATAGCTTGCTAGCTATAAGATTAATTCTAACATGCTGTCTAACAGCTGAGCCTCGACATAATTGAAACGCCTCATAGGAATAGAAAAATTAGCATTATGAATTACTTGCCATTCCAGAATAATGTTTTATTATACACTACCACCGTACAGTAAACCTTTTTTTAAATGTATTTTTACAAACTGCCTTTTCCCTCTCTCCCTCCCGGTGATACAAGAAGTCCACGACTGACTCAATAAATGGATCTTAAAATATCTCAGAAGTGATTCAGTCCTGAGGGTGACAGTTTAATGCGCTCCCTATATTAACATGCTGGTCATTTCATTTCAGAAGATACAGTCCTGCTTTTCTAATTAAAAATAAGCTCACAAGGGAGACCCTGTCACACCTAAAGGCAAAATAGACCGAAGGAAATTCTTAAGCGCCATCATCCTATTTATTATATTTGCATCAGTTCATACTTATTCACATTGCTTACAGCATGTCACATTGCCTTGGTCCGAAGGACTCTTTTAGATGCTCTCTCCTAATTTCTGAGCGCCATAAAATATCTTATTAATATTCACCTTATTTCGCTTTTGAAACATACTGTTGGTTTAAGTCTGCCTCGCACAATAACAGTTAGTTGGTACTTTCCAGTCCTCGTTATAATTTAAATCACACAGATATGCATTAGAAAATTCCTGAAACTCTAATTACGTGAATTTAATACAATTTACGAGAATTTAGTGTTACATGATTTCACTTAATTGTCAGCAACAAGTTGCTGATTCATGCATAACATGTCTTAGTGAGAGAGATTTTCTGCTCAAACCGATCTCCTGCCCGTATCCCTCATGACTTAATCACTCGAGGGATGTGCTCATGTGAAAATACATTGCACAAGATACCGGCAAACCACATATCGTTCTAAAATTTGTCATAATCTGAGGATTCTTCCTCCTCTCATACCTCCAGAGCCACGGTTCAATGCAGTTTATATGAATCCATAAATCCAGTTGGCCTACAGCACATACACAACCCACAAGGTAATGCTGTGCGGAGTGTGTTTTCTGGTGATGATTAGTCCCTCTGGATGAGTTCAGCGACACAGTAGAACTCCAACTTCTCTTTTCTAAGTGAATAACACAATCAAAATAACACTAGGAATCATGAAATGAAAGTTTAAACTGTTTATATCTAGCACCCAAGACTAGTGAATAACATATGATTGGTAATCCCACAGAGAGAGAACATTGATGCTCAATGCATGACATGGCCTGCAAAAACAATATGAGCATGCCTAATACGGTTAGAAAGTTCCTAGCATCCGAACATCCTAATGCTACTTCCTAGTGATGTGCTATGATTTATCAGAAGCAGAAAATAGCAAACCTTTTAATCAGGTTTCTTAAAATGGATCGCACAGCATACATTTTCTTGGTCAAAAATAGCCATTTAGCTATTCTCTACCCACATTTCTTGCCGAGGTATGATAAGCAGTGTTGGGTTAAAGCCCACTTCTCTGTGCAACTCTAAGAACACCAGAGTAACACCTGAAGACCCAACAAGTAAAATAAAACTTGGCAGTAAATCTGTCATCTCGTTTCACATGTAGATAGTAACCTTCACTGGATGCATTCATGAAAGCAACATGAACAATTTAAATATGCCAGCCTAGATAGGAATACGTTTCTTCAAATTTCACACTTTCCAATAGAAATAAATACAAGAGTATGGAAGCAAGCACACAATAAAAATAGAACAGATATAAACAGGACCTGTCACAGTCATCATGGCAAAGCTTAGTTTTCCCCAAAAAATCATGAGAGTTTGCAATACATTGCAAATAAAACTTACACAAGTTTACACACTCGTTTTACTTTCAGGAATCATTCTTAGTAATATTTTCCATAACATCAGGACAGAAAAGTAAAGTGAAACTTTAAATAATTTTTCGAAAGTATGACATAAAAGGTGTATTATATTGCTTATATTCCCATGACCTTTCTTGGCACTATTGACAGATAACAGATGTGTGTCATTACTCAACACAGTTGCAATCGTTTTATAAACCTCAAAAGGTATGAGAACCTATTAGATTTAAAATATGTGGACATGGGGTGAAACATAGTTCTATGCACTACATTCATTAGTACACTGAGCAACCAGATCTGACATGCAAATGCAATAGCACATCAAATCACCAAACTCAAGTACCACTCATTAGATAACTTAATTTGTGGCATTCACTATGGTAAATCAACCAGGTCTAGATATTGATCCAACAGTAGTACAGTGTCATATTATCTGTTATTACATGAGTAGAAATATCATTAATTTCTCAAGCTATTCATGGCTGGGTGAAGTTGAAATACTTTTCATCATGTATATCTCATACTTACAGCAATTGCTGGTTATTACATGTGGTCAACATGAGAATTGTGCCATTGTTAAGTAGTTGAATTATGGGAAACCTCCAATATCCATCCAGTTTCACAGTCTTGATGAAGATGGTTTCACAGTTAATTCTCAATAGAACAGATCATCTATTTCAAGATGAACTAGCACTTCTAAGGAAGTATTGGCACTCACAAGAAAATATTTCCTGTTTATTTCCTGTTTGCAGGGCAAAACATGCTTGAGCTAAGCGTAGAGTTATGTGACGAAATATCAAATGCACCAATGTTGACATATCAGAATATCTTATAAAAAGAATCCTCTAGAAAAATAATGAGGTTTCATTCTTTGTATGTAAACTACCACATTATCAAGTCAAAAATATTCATGACAAAATATCACAAAAATAAGTTACACATTAAATAAAATTAGAAATACAAATAAATTGTTTTTATCAACTTATGTAAATTATCTGGATATAATCTTTAAAAAATATAAAAACAATAATGAGACAATTTTCAATCCATTACATTGAGATATTACAACTATTAACAATTACTTAAAAGTAAAATTTAATATATATTAGCAAAACAGATATGTAACCATATTAAAATAAATGTAAACAAGTTTACATTAATACTGTGAAGTATACACTCACACACACACACACACATATATATATATACAACAGCAAGACAACCACCTCTCAAACCTCCAATAAGACTAATAACCACCTACAACACTCAATCCTCCGCATTCAGCCAGATAATACGAAAGAGGTGGGACATCCTTTTACAGGACAAGGTGTTAAAAGAAAGATTAGACCCACACCCCTCCGTAACATACAGAAAGGGCAGATCCATCAAAGACCTAATAGTGCAGAGTCACTTAGAAAAGAAAAAAATATGGCTGGCAGCAAAGGTCGGATTTTTGAAATGTGGAAAATGTAAAGCCTGTAGCTACAGTACCAATGTAAGGGAAGTTGAACTCAAGAGAGTGAGGAAGAAATGGAAAATCAACAAAAACATCCAATGTACCACGGATTATGTTATCTATGTAGTAACTTGCCCGTGTGGCAAATGGTACATTGGTTCAACTACTTTCCCTGTGAAAAAACGAATCTTAGAGCATTGGCGTGCGATCACGAACAAGGATTTCGCTTATAGCACGGCCAAACATTTTCATCAACATCATGATGGAGACTGGACAAAGGCGAAATTCTTCGCTCTTGATTCAATCCCCAAACATGTCAGAGGAGGTGATCGCTTGACAGCACTGCGCAGAGCAGAATCCAAATTTATCTTACAAGCAGGCTGTATCGTACCTTTTGGGATGAACATCGATGAGGAGATGTACGTACATTTATAAATTATCAAACCATGAGCTTCCTAAACCCCTTCTTGATACTCAGATTCCATGACAAATATCTGATTTTAGTTTTTTTTCATATGATTTGTATTAATAATTGTAGTGTTCTGTGGGTGTACCATGAAGTATTATCGTATTGATTTCCTGAGGAGACTAGACAGTTTGGATAATTGAGTGAGGACATGGTATAAATATGTGATTATCTTCTATAATAATATATCTGTCAAACTGCTTTGAATTAATTACTTTTTCTTTCCATTTTTTTCCCATCTCTTTAGAAACAAGTTGTCCTGAAAGGAGTTATAAACCTCAATTAGTGAATACTGTTACGGGCACCATCACTCCACGAAAGATTATAAATTACGATTAAGAGCACGGGATAGAAATTTTTGGAAGGAATTAATTTAATACATAGAAACATGATCCTTTGACTAGATAGAGATTATAGTTACCTTATGATTTCGTCAAAGTTGAGATTTAGATGTTAATAGATACATGGGCATGAGGAAAACCAAACATTGATGGACATAACTGGGAAGTAATAATGATACAGTAGGCATTACTGAATCTTTGATTAGGGGTACTAGACCCAATCCACTTGGTTACTCCCTTATAGAATTTTCCATCTCTTTCCCCTTTATCTCTCGCTAGCCCTATTTATATATCTATTACATACTTTCTCTTATCCACCCCCCCCCTTAATTTTGAACCTTTGATGTCCCTTCCTTCCAAACAGGTCTCCGCTATAATACATCAAATGGGTACTATACCATCATGCGATTTTCGCGCTTTTTCTGAGTTACATTTCTATCAAATACTTGTTTGGCCTCTAACAGAACACTTGGGAAATGTGCACTATTTATTTCTTTTTAAATAACTTTATTTAAGGTTTTGCACTGACTCAGTCTCCGTGTGATGTTTGTAAACACGGATGCTGTTTTCCCTTTCTATTGTTTTCAATCACTATAAATATCAAGTAAAAAAAAATGGTGGTCATGTGACCAAGAGCCCGTGAGCTCGAAACGCGTCTGTTTATACCCAAATAAACAAACTTTCCGGTACCTGGATGGTGTGGCTTATCGTCCTTTTGCTTGGATTTCAAGAGGAAAACCGTGGATATATATATATACTAGTGCGCAGTCATCTAGACAAAGTGCCCCTGAGAACTAACACTTTAAGGGAGCAACGAGGTTTTTACCCCTGCGGCCGCTGCAAAGCGTGCGCAGGCAGTAAACGTGTCCTCTCTTATGTACTAACAGAAACCGGCAGGAAAATGTATATAAACAAATTCATTACCTGCAGCACACAATATGCCGTCTATTGCATACAGTGCCCCTGTGGCTTACGCTATATTGGGAGCACTATTAAGGAGATCAAGCTCAGAATATTAGAGCATATGCGAGCCATCGAAAAAACAGATCAGACCTATCCGGTGGCTCGTCACTTTGCGGAGGCCCACAATCGAGACCGGAATAAGCTTCAGTATTTCGGCCTCGATACTGTACCCCCGAATATACGTGGAGGTGACCGCTTACGCAGATTAAGGAGACTTGAGTCCCGTTATATCATAGATCTGTGTACGAAACATCCCAAAGGTCTCAACAGTGGGGAGGAGATGGCTTTCCATCTAGGGAAATAAGTAGAGAACAACATTTGGTATAGATAATTCCAAGATGATAGTCCATCTTAGCAAACTGTAATTAGAACTTCCCAACATCATCGTATATGGAATAATTGTATACCAAAGCACATAATAGCTCTGAAGCTTTTATCTGATTTTCTGATTTTTTGTCGTGTATATATCAATTGTGTGAGAGACTCTTTATATCGTTATTTGACTCACAGTACCTGCTTTTCTTGTACATTTTCCTACTATGAATCCAAGAAATATCGTAAATACTGTGTGATCCAGATCGAATGAATTGAAATTTGATTGGGAATAACGTATGGGTATAACATAGGAGTCTCCCACATATCTAGCTTTCCACTGTATATAGGATGCACTTTAATCACATGTGCCCCATTTTGGACTCATGTTACAAATCCCTATATGAAACATTATCTATAGGTTGTGAACAATTGTACATGTCTTTCTGTTGTTGCATGCGACGCATCTCACTCCATGTATATCTTATCATTTCCACACCTTTTCAGCTAGGCCCATTATTTGGCTGTTGGTTAGGAAGTGATTTATTTCTTCTTTTTTGGTGTATAGGTGATATGGACTATGTATTGTATATGGGGACATTAGCCGATCCACGGCTGTATGGTTTATGTCTATCTCATGACGTTTTATTCTTGAAACGCCGCGCATGGAATAATGCGATTGCCCATCTGTGGGCTTTACCACGCAATTTGCTACTTTGTGTTTCACATATCACACACTACAAGATGGCCGCATTGTCCATTGCGAAGCGTAAGTCCCCTTGTTTATGTCCATGCCTGACTGGAAGTGGGAGTGATTATGTTTTGTTTAAATCAATGTCGGAAACAAACACAGTGCATCACACACTGACGAAGGCAGACCGCCGAAACGCGTCTGTGTGCACCCCTCCGCTAAATAAAATCTAGCGCGTTTGTAACCTTCATCCTCGAGTGCTGTCATATTCTTTTTCCAGGAGTGGGAAGGGTTTTGGAGCGTTAATATATATATATATATATATATATATATTTTCGCTCCAAAAACACGTCCTGATAAGGATGATGCTCGGACACCCAGATTGACTTGCAAATAAAGTTTATTCAGGCAAGTAGAAAACGACGCGTTCGCCATTACGGCTTGCTAACGCTCACCTCATTAGTTTAGTCGCCATCTTAAATACGTGTCCACACATAAACAATATGTGCAAAAAATATGGTAATAGCGGCGGACATTTTAACATGACAAAGTGACAGATCAAAATAGCGATCGAATACAAGATACATCATGTTTTCAGTTCATTTCTTATACATTCTTTTGTAAATATTACTCGCACTAATTTGTAAGCACGAACGGTAACAGAAATTAATTGTACCGATATAGATCACAATTGTGTAGAATACATCAAGGAGTGCCACCTAAATTGTCAGTTGCTGGGTTTACAACTTGTATTTGTCCCTTTTTATATTTAAGATTTCAAAAGCAAGACTCCAAATAGTTCCGTGACAAGTGATAATACACGTCTCAGTACGCTGTGCCGGTATTGGTTGTTACCATGGTTATATTATACAACAGCAGTTCATTGGTCAGAAGCAGATTGCGTATGAGAAATCTCAGGCGGCCTGGCTGTTGTCATGGTATCGTCTCAAAAGCCAAAACGTCCACTCCTTCTACGCCCCAGTGGGCAATAATTAGTCACATCGTTTTAAGGAGTCCAACATGATCACAATATCTAAATCCATGCCCAAGTGGGCAGTCATTCAATTTCCTCCAATTTACCCAGTATCAAGATATTTAAGTCCGTCATCAGTAAATAACAGTGCCCACAACCTAAAAGATAATTAAAAACATGACTTAAAAACAAACAGAATAATGCAGTACATATTAGCCAATATACAGATTCATATTACTCCTACAGATGGATTGATCATTCCTCACTTACATTTAACCCTTTGGGTGTCTACAGTCAAAATCTATGATGTAACGAGATTCTAGTTTCCGAAGTGACAGTTCTCTGTTGCCACCTCGCACACCCAAGTTCACACAGTCAATTACAACCATCTGTACTAAGTTCTCGTCTTGCATATGCCTCTCACAAAATGGCGTGCAATGGGATATTGTTTGATGTAACCCCTTATATCTCGTAAGTGTTCAAGCACCCATTTTTTAGCCTCATGTTTGGTGCTGCCAACATACCATTTGTCGCATGGGCAGATTAAAACATACACACTATATGGAGTGTTGCAAGACAATTTCTTCCGAAGGATAAAATCCCTAGATGAGTTGGGAATACATAGAGTCACAATATCTTTACTATTTCTGCAAGCTTTACACTTGTCACAACACCTAAATCCCTGGGCATCGTTGTTTGAATTCAATTCAGCACTTGTCACATAATTGTGGCTAAGTTAATCTCGTAGGGATCTACTTTTTCTGAAGGTAATTTGTGGGTTATCACTCAATTACCTTTTTAGGTGGTCATCAGTCATGAGGACATGCCAGTGTTTCTGAAAGATTGACGAATCTCATTAGCCTGCCCTGAGAATTTAGTAATAAATCTCACAGTGTTATTCTCATCCTGTTCTTTGTTAGGGTGTAGCAATTCTTCCCTGGTTTTTGATTCAGCTCTTATAGCAGCATTAGTTATCATTTTCTTGCTATATCACCTCTCATGAAATCTCTCATACATCAATTTTTCTTCCCCTCTGTAAGCCTCCATGATGCTACAGTTTCTCCTGGCGCGCAATAGTTCGCCATAGGGAATACTTTGCACCAAATTTCTAGGATGGCTGCTTTTGGCACTTAGAATGCTATTGCCCGCAGTCTTTTTGTGGAAAAGTTTAGTTGTGCACTTCTACCAACACATCCAGAAACTCCATTTTGTCCTTACTGACATGTTGAGTAAATTGCAAATTCGGAGTATTGTTATTCAGTTTCTCAATAAAGTGATTCACAGATGTTATGTCCCCTGACCAAATAAAAAAGATGTTGTCAATGTACCGCAGCCACAGGGCAACGTTGGAAAATTCTGCCATCTCACTGAAAACCTGCTCCTCCCACCAGCCCATGCGCGAATTTAGGATTTCAACTTACCGGGTGTGGCTATCTCTTTTGGAGGCAACTTGTGTTTGTGTATGGAACGGCTGGCCTGGCCGTGAGAAAGCCCCACTGCTGCAAAGAGCGGGTCTGCAGCGCCCAACACTGAGGTCGCTGTAAGAACGGTAAGCCGGTCGGAGAAGTTGTATTGACACGGCATGCAACACAGACTGCTCCAAGCATGCCCACTTGGGTTTATATCGTTTTATTTGTGGAGGGAGAGCGGAGCCCACTGGGGCATATTTTGACTTTTGGCAAACCACAAATACCAGGATACATTCCGTGCATACGCCCACTGGGGCGGGAGACATTATATGCAAGTGATTTGCCTTAAACTGCTCCCTCCTCCTGCCAGTGATCAAGGGCGATGGAACGCCCGAAATGCGTTTGGCTTTAACATTAGTGCTGTGAAGACGCTGGTTGCGCTGCTGATGTGCTTCTCTGAATAAAGGATTTCAACTTACCGGGTGTGGCTATCTCTTTTGGAGGCAACTCGTGTTTGTATATATATATATATATATGTATATATATATTACCTACTGGCGGTCGCCAGTAGGTATATATAGTTAGGATTTTTTCCCTATGGGATTTTTGAAAATTCTATGTCTAATAACTTTGGCGTTTGTGGACGGAATTGGCTGAAATTTTCAGGAAAATGGAACATATTGTTTCTGAGCAGCCCCTGGAAATTTGGGGGGGGTTCGTCAAGGGGGGGCCGAGAAAAAAGGGGGGTCCCAAAACGTGTTTTTAACATTGAGTTTTCCATAGGGCGGTTGGCCTCACTTTTAGCCCGAACGGCTGAATGGATTTCCACGAAACTTGGCAAAATTGTAGGGACTGGTAGCCCGATGTGCCTTTGCTAGGTCTCAATATATGTGCTTCAGTGGATTTTGCGAAATTAACGTTAAAAAAAAGCTATATATCTGTAAGCGCGCTCCAGGCAGCGCTCCGGTTCGCGGACTTGACGCGTAACGGAACTTCGCGTAGCGAAGCTGATTGGCTCTCCGGTGTCTGTCAACATTCTAAACAGTCCGGAGCGGCTGCCATCTTGTCTCTCGGTAGGATTGAGAGACAAGAGGAGGCCAAAACAAAGGGGGAAATGACCATAAGGGGGCATAGTAGATCCTCCCTGACCCCCTAGGTTTGATGTGGAGGCTTTAAAAGGGCCCCGCGGGGCAAAAAAAAAAAAAAAAAATGTTTGTTTTTTTGCGTGGGTAGCGCCCGGTTCGCGAACCGGGAAGCGTTCTGGGCAGCGTACTATAAGGAAAAAAGAATGATAGACTTTTCAAATACTGTATGTTAATTGATTGTTGGTTTTGTTGATTATTTTTTAATTTTTTAAATTTTTTTAGCAAATATTTATTATTGTAATTGTGTTTCAAAATGTAATAACATTTGTAACATTTCACTAGTTTATGAATTACATATAAAAATGATTAAAGATTCAAATAATTTTTTAATATTACATATAATTTTATTTTAATTTTATTTTTTTGTTTTTCAAAATTTAATAGAATTTCTAACATTTGACTGTCAGATATGTCCTCTTGTTGAGTGAACATAACTTCCCACATTTGACCGTCATCATAATGAAGTAAATGATCCACAGATTCTACACATTGAACTAATTCATGGTCCCGTGATTCATCCATGAAATCTGAGTCATCATTGTCCTCAATATCTTTTTCTGTGTTGTTCTCCAGAACAATTTCGAAGGAAATATTCTGCTCTCCTTCCATTTTCTTGCTGTAATTTGCATACAAAATAAATATATCAGTAGAGATAGGGCACTGTTGGGTTTAAGTTCAGACAGGTACTTGTGAGTTTATAACAGAGAAGTAATCTATGGGCACTGTATGGTTTCAGGCGTGAAGTAGTACTATTAAAAAGTGCCTGTGAAGAAGCCTAAGTAAATTCATAATTATACCACAGAAACCTAAATCAATCCATAATTATAATAAAAAAGCCTTTCTCAATGTCTAACTCTTACAGAGGGACAGTATATAACTATCTGAAAATGTTTTCCCAAATTAATTTAAAGTGCATAATATAGTTCTACTTTCAAATTTATAAAATAACATCTTACCTTTTAAAAACAAGTTTAATTTGTCAGTGAAAATGCACTTGCAATGTACTTCAGGAAGTAGTAGTCAAAATGGCTGTGTTTCTCTCTCTTTTTTTATATATATTCAGGTACATAACCAATCAAATGTTAGGTAAAAAAAGTAGAAAATGAAAGTAACATTTTAATTGGTTGTCAATTCCAACACTTCAGATGTGTTTTGTGAAGTAATTTACCTCAGGGTATTTAGAGAGGTCTACAGGCTAAATGGCTAAATGGAATTCCAACCAAATTTGTGAAAATGGTAGGGATTGGTATGTAGTATGAGCTAATCTATATTTGGTGAGAGTGTCTCCAGTCGTTTTTCTGTAAATTACTTTCCCACCTTTTTTGATGGTGCGCTTCCCGGGGAGCGCCCCCGTACGCGAACTGGCGAGCTCCCCGGTACGCGAACCTTAAGCGTTACGGGAGTCCACCATTTTGTGTTTCGGTCGACTTAAGATACAAGATGGAGGGCAAATAATGTTCAGAATGGGTAGAAGGGGGAACGGTAGACTTATCTTGACCCCCTAGGTTTTCTGAGGGTGGCTGAGGAGGCTTATATGTGCGAAAAAAAAAAAATTACAAAATTTCGCGAGGTTAGCTTCCGGTTCGCGTACCGGGTAGCGCCCTGGGGAGCGTACTTTGTTGAAAATTAGTGAAAAAAGTTAGAGTAAAATAATAATTGTGAGTGATCAGATGTAGGGTAGCTCTGAGAAGAGCTTTTGGGTTTATGGTACATTTAGGTACTTATAAGTAGGTACCAATGCACAGTCTTAAATTCAGAATGAAAATTCTGTTGCCCTCATCTGAGAAGTGAACTCCATCTCCTCTGTAGATATCTTGCATGTAGTAACGCAAGTTATTGTTGTACACGGAGCCCATTCCATGGTCTCTCATGTAAGCTGAAACAGATTTGTTTACATGCTTCCTCGACTTCTCAATTTGTGGACAAAATTGGTTTGACCACCTCCATTTCTGTCTTTGGCATATATTTGAATATACCAAGGCAGTTTGAGGAAAAAGTGCCATCAATTGCTCAAAGGTGTCCTTTAAAAGCATTTCCAGACCTACCCCAGTCAAAGTGCCCAAATCATTACCTCCACAGTGCACAATTAACAGGTCAGGTTTTGGCAAATGCATAAAGGTTTTCACCAATGGTATCAATTGGTGACATTTTAATCCTCTGTGGCCAACCCACTTAATTTCCACATCTTGTAAATTGAGGTTAGGTAAATTCCTGTTCTCAGCATACCTCTGAGCCCAATAGATGTAACTATGTCCAACAATCCAGACAGAAAACATGGTGAGAGAAGGTTCTCCTGCAGTCAGATGAAGTGTGGCAATGAAATGGCAGTTGAAAAAATAAGAGTTTAAAATGAAAAAAACTGTGGAGTTTCTGTGTTAATGAAGCAGTAACAGTGATTGGTGGATTTTGATTGCTGAAAACAGAAAGTTAGGGTGCATGGATGAGTTCTTTGAAAGATGTATTTTGAGTGGTCAAGAAAAAATCATTAAATGAAAGAATGCACTGGATATGAGGTGCACTGAGAGTTCAGAGTTCAATTGCAACATTGTTGTGTGAACTTGCAAACACCAGAGGTCTTCCAAGAGGTGGTTGCTATGCAAAAAAAGGCAGAGAGGGCAGAGGGGGGAAGGGTTTTGATTTGAAAAAAAGTGAGGGAAGAGTTTTGATTGGGTGACATGAGAGATATGTGTGAAGAATTACAGCATTTCTGTGCTTTTGATAGCCGCAGACTCTGGAGTGCATACCTTTTGCTCTGCTGAAGACAAATTGGTGTGTTTCTGAGACTGTTTTGAAACTCAAAGTATTTGCTAAGGTGAGAAAAGATTTCTTTAATTTAGATAGAGAATAGTGTGCTTTAAGGAGAAAATTATGAAGAAAGTTGTGTTTTTCAAATGCTGCTTTGTCTCAAGTGTTTTACAAATAGATTTTGTTTCTTTGAGAAATTGTAATTGGAGAAAATGTGAAGTATTAGTACTGACAGGGTTTTTTTGTGCATAGGAGCTGTGGAGTGTTTTCAAATTATGACTTGAAAATCGTTTTTGAGGAAAAGGAATGGTTTTAATATTTATGACAAGGACATAATGGTGTATGCTTCTTTATAAGGCAATTGAGTGTCTCTGATGTTATTTTTCCCATTTTAATGTAAGACCTTTCCCTGTGGAGCAAATTGCTTGTAAATATGCTCCCACCTGTGCATGGCAAATTTAGATTTTGAATGTTTGCGTTACATAGCCATGTTAAAAGTGACACAAACATGCTGCAAAGGCAATCAAAAAACGCTTTCATGTGTCTTAAGGACATTTTAAGTCATTTCCCCATGTGGAGTGTTTTCAAATTATGATTTGAAAATCGTTTTTGGGGAAAAGGAATGGTTTTAATATTTATGACAAGGACATAATGGTGTATGCTTCTTTATAAGGCAATTGAGTGTCTCTGATGTTATTTTTCCCATTTTAATTTAAGACCTTTCCCTGTGGAGCAAATTCCTTGTAAATATGCTCCCACCTGTGCATGGCAAATTTAGATTTTGAATGTTTGTGTTACATAGCCATGTTAAAAGTGACAGAAACATGCTGCAAAGGCAATCAAAAAACGCTTTCATGTGTCTTAAGGACATTTTAAGTCATTTCCCCATGTGCAGTGTTTTCAAATTATGATTTGAAAATCGTTTTTGGGGAAAAGGAATGGTTTTTAAATTTATGACAAGGACATAATGGTGTATGCTTCTTTATAAGGCATTTCAGTGTCTCTGATGTCATTTTTCCCATATTACATTAAAAGACCTTTCCCCGTGGAGCACATTCCTTGTAAATATGGTCCCACCTGTGCATGGTAAATTTAGATTTTGACTGTTTGAGTTACATAGCCATGTTAAAAGTGACCCAAAAAAGTTGCAAAGGCTTTAAAAAAACACTTTCATGTGTCTTAAGGACATTTCAAGTCATTTCCCCGTGGGCAGTGTTTTCAAATTATGACTTGAAAATCGTTTTTGAGGTAAAGGAATGTTGTTAAAATTTATGTGAGCCATATGCCCCCAAATTTCTTTTTCAGGGGTGCAGCAGGGTGTTCTTGAGACACCCCTGCACCTTTGGAAAAATTCCTAATTTGCGATGAGCTAACTGCTAATCGCAAATTGCACCTTCATTCCTATGGGCCTCCTGGCCCATGGAAATGATTGGGTAATTTGCAATTAGCAATTTGCTCATTGCAAATTAGGAATGGTAAAGAATCGCTATTTATTCCTTAAAATTCGCTATTTAGGAAATGCAAAATAGTTTGATGATACATATGGCGGTTCATCTCTAACAAGATAAGAAGCTTAGGGATACATTTATGATGACTGGCGCAATGAAGTGGACATCACTTACTTCATTGGTAGACCTTTACATGTATTATCTCCTCTGTATTGTTCATCAAGCGTAACTTTAATCTGCAATCCTGAGTAGGTCTCACCTTAAACAAACCTCTGGATAGGCCACACCTTATCGTCATCCTGAATTAATCATTTAAAATGCTAGGGAAAGATTTATGATAGGTGTATGCCTGTTTTGCGCCACTGTGCGTCACCTTTATGATGCAGCGGCGGTGCAAAAGATTTGCTATGAGGGGACAAAATTACAAATTGATGCATTTAGGCAGATGTGTCATGGTGTAAAAAAAACTTGCCACATGAAACCGATGCAGCAGTGATGCAAAAGATGCATCATGTTGCAAGACAGGCCTCACTTGGGGCCATATGTATCAAGCTAATTAGCATTCGCAAAGGCCAAAATTCTGCGAATTTCGGCCTTTGCGAATGCTAATTAGACAAATGGTATGTATCAAACAAGTTTGATGCAAAATAAGGAATAGCAAAATTTGCTATTCCTTATTTTGCGATTGCACTTAAGGATTTGCAAATTTTGCGATTCCTTAAATGCAATGTATCAAACAAAAAATATGCAAAAAATGCCATTAAGGATTTGCAAATTACCACCAACTTCTAGTTGGTGGTAATTTGCGAATTCTTTTCAAAAAGCTTTTTTACAAAAAACAAAAGGTGACATACGACGCCATACATGCCCTTAGGGCATGTATGTGCGCCATATGCCCCCAAATTTCTTTTTCAGGGGTGCAGCAGGGTGTTCTTGAGACACCCCTGCACCCTTGGAAAAATTCCTAATTTGCGATGAGCTAATTGCTAATCGCAAATTGCACCTTCATTCCTATGGGCCTCCTGGCCCATGGAAATGAATGGGTAATTTGCAATTAGCAATTTGCTCATCGCAAATTAGGAATGGTAAAGAATCGCTATTTATTCCTTAAAATTCGCTATTTAGGAAATGCAAAATAGTTTGATGATACATATGGCGGTTCATCTCTAACAAGATAAGAAGCTTAGGGATAGATTTATGATGACTGGCGCATCACCAGGGATGTGCCAGTCATCCTGCGCCGCTGTTCCGCCACCCATGGTGTGTTGCATTTACAATGCGGCGTAGCATGGGGCAAAAATGGCACAGATGTGTGGCGCATTGCTGGAGTTGTATCGCAAGTGCGATGCAGCTCCAGCAAGGCTCAGGGGTGCCCCATCTCCACAATGTTGCGTCAAGACCTATGCCTGCTTCAAGCAGGCGCAGGGTTTTGACGCAGCTTTCTCCTATCTGATTGTAAATGCGGCACACCATGGGTGGCAGAGCATTGGTGCACGTTAACTGGTGCATGCCTGGGGATGTGCCAGTTAACATAAATCTGCCCCTTTACATTTAAGTATGTGCAGGGGACACAGAGTCGGTGAGGCTTATCCAAGGTTAAGAAGAGATGAGTCCTGTTCACTGAAAAATTGGACATAGGCTTCACCTCCTCAGCATTGCTGGACATGGCTAAATAATAGCTGCAAAATGTTACTCTTGTTAAACAATTTTACTATTATAATCTTTGAGATTTGTCTCTTACTCTGCAACATCTCATTGTTGTTATCTTTCTTTAAAGATAAAGACAACATCAACATGAGCGACAATCAGCAATCAGTTGATTTCGACCTCATCATTGAACTCGTAATTGAAACATCAGTGGATGTTGATCCCTTGGATGATTTAAATCCTGAGGATGAAGAAGAACGTGATGAGGATGCAGATTTGTCAGAATTATATGACATAGGATGGGAAGCTGACGTGCTTGAGCCTATGGAACTATAAACATTTATTTTAAAAATTTATAATAAATAAAAAGTAAAAATGTAAACCGTTTAATTTAAAAATAAAGACACCTTCAAAAGCAGGTTATGTGTAGTGTCTTCAATAAAATATTAAAATATGCTCATAAAATTAGATCAGATTCACATATAAAATAGCACAGGTAAAATGAATATAAATTCCATTTCTTTTCTGCTATTTCTGTATTCTAAATTTGCCAAGCACTAAAAAAGTCTTCTATGTAAAAATGTCAAGTAGTGTTTTAAGTTTTTGATTACTGTTATTGATTTACTGTTGGGTAATAGTGGTTAATAACATTTTTTAATATATTTTACCACAGATTCAACTGCAGATCATTTCAAGATTTCACCATGCCAACCAAAGAAAGACTGAGAGAGGCTGCAAAACGTCAAAGACAGCAGGTCAATGAAAAAAAGCAGCAGTCCTCTAACAAAAAGATTTGTCAAGTCACCAAGAAAGCACCGGGAAAGAGTACAAAAACATTCATAAGAAATATCTGTAGTAAAAAAAATATTACTACAGAAAATGTTTCAGTCCAGAAAAAGAGAAGCAATTCAAACGGAAAGGAAAGGCCAATGAAAAATGTTACTGCTAGAGCAAGAGATAACTCTGTGCATGATAGTAGAAGGAAACAACAGTTTAGGGACATTCGTAAACGAATGTTCCGCAACAGGATAATTGGCAATTTGTTAAAAAATATTAAGAAAGGTGAACAGAAAGTGTTTTTTTATAAGAGAAAAAAAA